>NC_142803.1:38965562-39175691 GCF_049724085.1 Artemia sp. Qi Xiang Cuo
TATAATAAATTTAACAGTGTGCTAGTAAAGTTAACCAAGTCAACATTAATGAAAAAAAAATAATAATACGAGTAATGTCAAAACATTGGTGATCAGAGAGAAAGGTGGGAACAAAAAATAACCAAAGGTAGGAAGCTCGTGGTCGACTTAGAACGACATGTGGTGTTGGACCACGTCTTGTGGGACGCCCGGGGTGTAACTCAAGGCCTTTTTTTGTTTTTTGTAGTTTTTTTTTTTTGAACACGACCGTAGGAAGGGATATTTCTCAGTCCTTCAAGTGTAAGAATTTAGTATTTTTATGCCAATCAGGGCCAGTCAAAACAATACTTAAAGGTTGAATAGAAACTTCAGTGAGCTAAGTTTTCGTTTTTTGGATCTGAATGCTTTGAAAGAGAAACAGAGAGTTTACTTTCTTATAGCTCCAAGACGAAAAAAAAAGAAAAGCTTTTTAATTTCATTATATAATATCTATGACGTATGCTGTCCTACAGCTGTGTTAAACATTACTTTCAAAGAGAAACAAAGGCATTAATGTCTTTAGCTCCTTGGCGAAAAATTTAATTTCATTAGTTTATATCTATGACGTATACAATAACAGAGAGATCACTGTTCTATAGTTCTGTGACAAAAATGTTCTTTAATCTCATTGGTTTATCTATGACATATCTTGTGCTCTAATTTTTGTGACATATTTTCGTAAGTCAGTCACGTTATATCTTACCTATACTGACTCAGGTCTCCCTCGGATTTTTCATGAAAAAATCGACCCATATCCTAACCAAGATGGATATTATCCAAAACAAGATATTATCAGTACAGAAGCGTCTAATTATATGAAATATTTCGTCTTAGAGCAGATTATAATTATTTTATTTTATATGATATAAATATATCATATTTATTTATTTAGTGCTGAAGGATTTGCTCAAACAATAGCCTTTTAAAAAGATATTGATGTCAATTATTCATTACGCTTATTTCTTTGCCAAGCATCAACTGGAATCTACAAGGAAAATCTTAGAATATTGCTTCCAATAACCTTATTGGTAAGACGAAAATGAGGCGCCAATGTTGACTTGCAACTAAGGAAAAATCCTGAGACTAAGAACCTCTGTATTTCAGCCATAAAGCTCAGAGCCCCATGAGAACGTCTAAGCCTAGAAACAGGGAGGACATTACAAGACGAGTGGGTAGAGAGGTCATCACTCGTCCTTGTTACGTCTTGTTCCCTCATTGTAGTACCGTTTGCGTAAAACCGTGTGGTTATGACGCTGCAACATGCGTTTCTTATACAGCACGGACGTGCGTGAACAATGCAGGCATGAAATAATTTGTAAAATTAGATCTCAAAAATTAACCATGTAGCATAGACTCTGTTTAAATGATTATTTTAAATCTAATTAACTAAGTGTTGAAAGAAGTTAAAATAAAGTGTATGTAGTAGTATATATTAGAAAGTATAATAAGAGACCATACTTAAATTTGAAGAATTAATATTTTAAGAAACTTCTATGTATTGAACTTCCCAATGGGAACAATTATAACCCAATTAATGCGTGAATTATTGTATGTGTAATTACTTCAAAGAACTTGTGATTCTGCCGCTTTATTTTTATTACAGGAAGTAAATGGCAAATTGGTTATTGAGCATTACAATGAGCTGCCCAGTACAGATACAACCCAGTTGCATCTAGTTCCATCATATCTCAACCAACGAAGCGTACTCACCATAACTCCAGGCAACTTTTTTCCAAAATTCGTCTATGAGAAAAACAGTTACCGCCAATCGTTGTTTCTTTGACTATGAACCATACTACTACGTATCAGGTAACATTATATTTGAACATCAGTATCAAGTAATTTACCGAACTATATATTCACATAAACACATCGGTCAGTACAAGATACAAATAAGCAGATATCACCTCTCATACTCACTATGGACACCAGAATAATTTGACAGTGTAGTGATGATATTTGAAGCTAAATGATATTTAACGATATTTGAATTTAAATGAATTTTAAATTTGAAGATATTTGAAGCCAAAATTAAAGACAATTTGAAGTTCAATCCTGAGAACCCTATCTAGCTGCAAACGATAAAAAATATTTTCAGTTAAGTAAAATTTAAATAAATTTTAAGATTTTAAGCCGAAATCTAAGACAATTTGAAGTTCAATTCTGAGAATCCAATCGATCAGCCCTCGATAAAAAATATTTAAAGTTAAGTAACATTTAAAGAAATTTGAAGATTTGAATCCAATATTAAAGACAATTTGAAGTTTAATTCTGAGAACACCATCGATCAATACAAGATAAACGATATTTAAGGACATTTGGAGTTGAACGATATTTGAAGATGTTTGAAGTTGAACTTAAATACAATATATTAAAAGAGTCACCATAGTATGACGACAACCCGTCTCAAAAGGCACAAATGAACAATTTTACGTGAGAATATATTCTCTATGCGCCTCAAAAAATCCTAAAAATATGCTGAGATGAAAAACACCAACACCTGTAGTGGGAAGAATCATTTCTCAGTTGACTATCAGGACAATATTTAACGGTCATTTCCCAGTTGACCATTAGGGAAAACTTGTCGTGTAAAGACGACTAGACTCGAACTGTTCCACGAAGAAACCATATCGTAAATGCTTAAAAATTTTTGCCAAGACAAAAAGAGTGAAGGACAATTATTTACAACAGGAGGGTGTAGTACACTAAAGACACGAAAGGTGATGAATAGATGTGAATCTACACGTGTTACTTCCTAATATCGTTGACAATGCAAAAATCCTAATAGTGACAGTGTTTTAATGTCATCAGTAAATATAATGAAACCAATATTGTATATTATAAATCATTATTGTATGCACCACAAGTAGAATTAGATGTAGTATTATCATGTCATTCATTCAACGCTGTGTAGATATTATGCAGTACGTCATATAGACAGCAAAATAAAAAAAAAACTAATGTAAAAGTAGAATAGTCCCAACCTTATTGGAAATGTAAAAGTAATCAGTGTTAGATATAGAAAAAAAATTCCTTAGTATAGTAGCTAACCTTGAACCAAAAATACTCTTAGTCCGGTTGATGAATTTTAGATAGGGATGTAGAATAAAATAAGAAAAATAGTTGAAAATTTTTAAGCACTCCTAATGAGCAGTTACTAATGACGGAACGTCATTATTTGATGGGAAAGGTGATGTGCACCAGCACTAGAATACCATATATTTAAAATACAAGATTCTTTCCTTCTAAAGTTGATTCGGGAAGAAATTAAACGTCCCCTAATTGAGTTCAAATACCGCTTCCAAGAGTCTAAATTTTTAATCAGCAAAAATATAAACTGCGTTCTAGCTTCAGTCAAACAACGACGCTAGTCGTTCGAATTTCACTAAGATAATTAGTAGCAAAAAAAAAATGCTACGTACGATATTTCTAAGGAAGTTTAAATGGCAAAAAACCGTGTGAATGCTTGAATCATCAAAAATATTTAAAAGAGATTATTGGACGAAAGATTTACATCCTTGGCCCTCTTGGGCCAATGGCGGGCAGTCCTTACAGCGCAGGACGAAAGAACTGCGTATGGGAGTGGGGTAAATATGTTTTTTAATTTTAATCTCAAGTCAGATCTAAAACAATCAGTGCATCAGACCTAGAGAGATTCAGGCGAAATTATTGTATTTTGGTCACCGTCATTGTCATAGAAGTGACCCGTTCCTGTGCAACTAATCATGCAATTTCAATAAATCTATTGTCTTTTTTATCTGTGTTTACTTCATTTATATGTCTGCGTCTAGTCCAATAATAGGTAATTAGTTCGTAAGTTTCCAAGGTAAATGCCCCCAAAGGAATCTGATCTCCAGATAGCTCAACAAAGAAGAGGCCACATTTATATGTCTACATATTCGATACTCTCCCATTAATTGAGAGCGGCGCTAGCCTAGTTGACACAATCTCCAGCGCTATAAGCGGCGCTATCGGAGAAATTTCTATCGCCACAAATAATAAATTTTTCCATTACTACAAATAAATCTTTTATCGCTACAATAATGACTTTTAACCACTGCAGAGAAGATTTTATCTTAATACAGTTGAAAGAAAAGGCTCAAATCTTTCAGCTGTCAAAGGTATTACAAATCTGATTATTGTTTTTAAAGATTTAGAAGAGGACTACGACACAATTGCCATGGTGGCAATTAAAGTTGAAAAAATATACATACTCTAATTTAATTTTCTTTTTTCTTATATTGCGTGCCTTTGTATTTTTTTTTATATGAGCAATAAATATATTATCCTTCTGTCAAGAATCAGTGATAAATTTGTTTTAAACTAAGCCTGCTACCATGACAACATGATTATAGAGAGGGAGTCGGGTAATGGGAATATGTTAAATATACAGGAATGCAATTTCAGAAGCAAAGGAACTTAATATATTTATTTTAAAAAAAGAAGGAAATAGTGGATTACTTCAAGGAAGTTCAACCAGTCCTGGTTGAACTTCCTTGAAGTAATGATATTAGGGCTGTTTTAAAACTTTTTTAAACAGTTTTAATGATTGAATTTTAATGTAAGTTTCTTTTATAGTGTTTTTTATTCTCTTCGTCTGTTTTGCTGAGAACGGCCCTTGGATATAGGGTCGAAATATTCATTTAAAGTTGCGTTCCACTGTCTTGTATAAAAAAAAAATCCCTGTTGTTCTACTTATTTGTTTATTCTTAAAGTTTTGTATTCGGTCCACGGGTTATTGTTGAAATCAATGCTTTACATGAATATTCGTAGAATACGTATGAATATGACAGGGTCCATGCCCCTATTTAAAGTATTTTTTCTAGTTATGACCGAGAAAAGGACATAGTATCGTAATGAACATGACCGGGCTCCAGCCCCCGTGGAGGGGGGGGGGGGGCATTTTGTTCAATCTTCTTTGTCAGATTTTTATTTCAATTTTTTTTCAAGTCTTAAAATAACATTAAATATACTTATAGCAAAAAAACCACCTGTGATATTTTTAAAACGAGGCTCAAATAAATATGTCAGTTGTGATTTTTTCTATTAGAGAAATAATGTTCGTAGTTGCATTTATATTTTTTTTTTCTTAGGCAGACATAAGATTTTTTTTAGACTTATATTTTTGTTCAGACACACAGGAACGCAGTCACACATATCGCTCACAAATGTCATGAGTAGTTTCCGAGCTTAGCCTTTGAGGCGAATCTTAATCCCTTTTGATTCTGTTTTTTAACATAATTTTTGAACAAGGGCCAACTTGCTTATGATACCAGTAACAAGTTACCTGTTGATAGATCCTATCGTCATCATTCCGGTATCAGCATTCAAATGAAAGCAAAGGGTAAAACAAAGACATACTGCTGAACTAGTGTAATAATGCACATCACGTATATGTGCCAAAACTGCAATTTATGTAAAAAAAAATGTGGTAATAGACAGTGAAATCAAAAGCAAAATACAAATGGCATTGGCAGAAAGCATAACAACGGGTCTATAAAGGTGAATTAATGAAAAACAAAGCACCTACAAATATAACTACTATCATCGATTGTTTACCAACAGAAACAGTCAAGAGCTCAAAATCTTCTTCTTCTATTTAACAGCAAGTGGGCTTTTCAGTAAAACTATTTAGCCCTTTTCCTTTTGCTTCACTCTGTGGGCTACAGAGCTACTGGCTTGATTGCCTCATATTTATTACATATATTCAGATATCTTTCAGCAGATTTTTCGACTCTAGGAGTTCAAATATAAAATGATAGATGTCGATTTCTATGCTCTGTGTGCAGGTATAGTTGGCTAGGCTCATGGCTGATAGTGGGATTTTGTGGTGTTTGAAGTATTTTAACAGTTTACAAAGCAAGGTATGTTGTGCAGACGTCAGCATATTACATTCAAATAGGCAATGGTCAATTGTTTCATTATTCATATTACAATGCCTGCAAAGAGGGGACAGGGGAATTGAACCACTTGAATTAGAAAGCTTATATGAGAATGCAAGGAAATTTAGTCCATTTGTTCTAGAACGAATTCTATGATAAATTTTTAGAAAGATACTTATTGGGAAAGGGGGAAAGGATAGGATTAATCTTATTAAAATTAATATCTGATAGCCTCCATTGGTAAATATCTCTGATCGGGATTGGTCTCCCACTTGGCTGGTCAATATTTATAGCATTTTTTGCTATTTCATCAACATGATGAATACCGCTTATGCCAGAGAGGCTAGGAATGTACTGAAAGTAAGTTTTTATGCCACTTGAAGCAAGATTATCAATAATACTGAGACAATGATAAGTGTCAATGTCCAACTTATATTGAGGAGCTGAGGCCAGCAACTCAAGGCTTGATAAAGAGTCGGAATAGATGATAATATTATTCGAATTTTCAATCAAAGGTTGGTTTTGCTTAAGGTGTTCTAATGCCATGATTATGGCATTTAACTCAGCAGACATTATAGATAAATCATTAAATAATCTCTCGCCCATTGCAATTTTCAGGTGAGGAAGGAATACACCACTTACTACCTTCTCATTCATTTTTGACCCATCAACAAATATTTGGAAGTGGTTTTTATATGTAATTGTATTAAGTTCTGCAAATTTTTTCTGGACAAAAGCACTGGGGGTTAAATCTATAATCCATTTTGAAAATTCAGTATTTATTATGGGGAATGACCAAATCCATGGAGGGGAATGGGGGAAAGTATGTGCAATAGACTTTGCTGGTACAGGTAACTTCTTTTGAACATTGGCATACTCATCTGCAATACCTCTATACATGGCTGATTTTTTTAACCAATTATTTAGTGTGTGTGAGCTATTTGATTCGATTTTTGTAAGATGTTTTGTCAAGCAAAGGCTACGTCTCTCCCTTATTATTGTTAATCCACTCTCCATAAGCAGAAACTTGGTGCTTATGGGTTTCCTAAGGCCAAATATAAGACATATTATATCATTTTGTGTTGTTTCAATTTTTTGCATCTGGGTCTTTGCACATGCACCATAGACAATGAGCCCATAGTCAATATGGGGTCTTATATGTGATTTATAAAACTGGAGTAAGGTTTTCTCCTTACAACCCCAGGGTGTGGAAAGAAGTCTTTTTAGTATATTTGCTTTTCTATAACATTTTTTTATTGTGTTTGAAATGTGGAGGTGGAAATTAAGTTTTTGGTCAAGCATGAGACCTAGGTAATAAATATGATTATCTTCTGGAATAGTTGTTTTATTTAGAGTTAGTTTTGCATTAACATGGTTTCGCTTCCGGTGAAATTGGATTATTTTTGACTTGTTGGGTGCAATGGGTAAATCTGAATGCTGAGAGAATTTATCGAACTGGAAAAGTGACTTTTGCAGATTTGACTGTGCTATCTGGAAGGTGTTGCCAGATGACCATAGCACCAGATCATCAGCATATTGTAGATTCGTGTGGGGTAGGTTCATGTCCCAGAGATATAGGGCAAATAGGAGGCAGCTGAGGACTGCTCCCTGAGCTAGGCCTTTGGACATTGTCTTTTGGGGTGAAGAGGCTTAACCAACACAGACAATGAAACTTCGCACTTCTATGAAGGATTTAATAAAAGATACTAACTTGGGAGGTACTCCAAGGCTTGCAAGTTTATTTAAAAGGATTTGGTAGTTCCCGTTGTCATATGCCCCTTCAAAATCTAGGAAAGCTGCCACTAGGATATTATTTTTTGAGAAAGATTCATTTATTGCATTTGTTAGCGAAATGAAAGCATCTGTTGAGGAGTGGTATTTCCTGAATCCAGTTTGAGTGTGTGGGATCATGTTATTTTTCTCAACAAACCAGAGGAGTCTGTGATAAATCATTTTCTCCATTATTTTCCCCATCACAGGTGTAATCATTATGGGCCTATAAGACTCAGGGTTATCTTTTGGTTTATTTTTCTTTAGGATTGGTAGGAGGGACAAACATTTCCATATATTAAGGAACATAAACTATGCCCAAGCGTGATTATAACAATTTATCGGTTATTGTTTGTATGAAAGTGTGAGATTCTCTATCCATGTAGGGTGTTTATTGTCATAGCTGCTGCTAGATTTGGTCCCAATATGATGTATTGCATTATTCAATTCCTGGATTGAAAATGGATTAGTTATGCACTCGGATCCTGGCCGTGGTTGGTAACTTGGGTTCAGAGGAATTGTGGCCAGTTTGCTTTGATTATTTGATGTTAGCTTATTAACAAATAGAATTGCAAATAGGTTAGCCTTTTCATTATCATTATCATAATGGGTATTATTATGTATAAGCTCATACAGGAGTGGGTTGGGGGAAGTCTTTTTCCCACATATGTGACTTATGACTTTATGTATAATTGGCTCATGCGTTTATCTGGAGAGATTATTTGCAAAATTATTCCAGTAATTATATTTAGCATCTATTATAGTCCTTTTTAGATTAGATTCTGCTTGTAATTTTTTAAAATATGTAATAGGTGTTGGTTTTCTTATGAATTCTGTCCTAGCTGCCTTTTTTACCCTCCATTTATTTAGGCACTCATTTGTCCACCATGCTTTAGGAATTTGTTTAGGGAATGTTTTCTTAGGTGTTGTCCTGGGGATAGCATGATTAGCTGTATTTATTAGTAAAGATGGCAAGGCTTCAGCATGTGTGTCAACTGTTTGCTTTAGACCAATTTGCTTTAGTGTTGATATATTTGGAGGTATGAGATAAAGTTTCAGCAGATTCATTTAGGGAGCAAACTATAGCAAAGTGGTCGGTGCATAGACTATCAATTTTATTTATGTAAATTTTGTTCAAAAAATTTAAAGACACAATTTGTAGGTCAATTGTGGGGAATTTGCCACTTTTGGGGTTGAAATATGTATTCAGGTTTGGAGGGGTAGCAACAGCTAAATCATTATTATTTGAAGTCATATGCTCAATAAATTTACCAGCTTTATTTACTGGTTTATTCCCACCACAAAAGGCTGTGGGCATTGAAATCACCACAAATAATGATATTTTTTAACATATTAGAATTATTTATATAATTAAAGAAATCCTTGGCATCTGTAGTTTGGCCATTAGGGTTATAAAAGCTTATTATGTAGGTTTTTAAATTATTCTGCCAAACACTTATACCAATTACATCAACATCATTTTCAAAATCTGGAAAATTGATCCCGCAAAATTTTATGTTATTATTAATTAATAAAGCTACACCTCCTCCTTTTCTCTCAGAAGATCTATCCTTTCTCAGGATAGTATATCCCAGAGACTTAATTTGTTGATTTTGGGTTAAGTGAGTTTCCTGGAGGCAAGCAATATTAATGGAATTATTATTCATAAATGATATTAGGTCAGTTAGCTTATTTTCTGTGAGTGATCTTACATTCCATTGGAGTATTGATAAATGTTGTGTTGTTGATTTATTCTTCATATGACTGTGTATCAATGTTCAGCTTTGTTAGCAAGATCTTTTTTTGCTTGAATGAGCATATCATCTGGGATGTAGATTTTTGCCAATTCTGCAATAATTTTTGTTTTCTGTAGTTGATGTATGTTCATGGCCTGCACTGCGTTACAGTTTAGAATGAATAAGCATATATTTGGGGATAGCATTTTTGGTTGTGCATCCTGTTTGTTGGTTAAGGGATTGATTCCTGGTAGTGTTTCTGGTTTGTTTCTTCTTGGGAGGGGGGCCAGGCTGACCTCATCTCACCGGACAAGGGGGCTTGTTGGCTTGGTGATTCCGTCTTAGCGGGATTTGAGCTAGGGGGCTTAGAACATGGTGTTTTATCTGGGGTGCTTGATGCATTGGGGGTATTTGACTTCGGGGTTTTGGTTGGTTTCATTACAGGCTTTTTTTTGGTAGTTTTGGGCAGTATTTGCTTCCATTGCTGCGACGGGGTATGGGATGGCCTTCTCTGTTGATATTCGGAGTGTTAGAGCTCTTTTCTTGTATGCAGGGCATAATGATTTATTTGTAGATTCATGTGGGCCTTTGCAATTGATGCATGTAGGCTGAGTGTTGTTGCAAGTTGTCAGCTCTTTAGGGTGGAAAGATTTACAATTACTACACTCTTGGAGAATTTCATTGCATTTGTTTGTCGTGTGTCCCAATTTGAAACACTTCTGACACTGAATAGGCTTAGGTTTGTATTCCTTGTGTGGTTTGATTTGCCCAAATAGGAATAATTTTTCTGGGATATCAATTTTATCCTTCAGTGTGAATAAAAAGGATCTACTAGTTTTTAGGTTCTTAGAGTTAGGTTTTCTAAGTTAAGTAACATCCTCAGCTGGGATTGTGTTTCCAGCACTATCTGAAAAACCTTCTTTTAACTCCTGAGTAGATATCTCTGGGGGAACATTATAAACTACTATTTTTGTTGGTGATTGTTTTGGGTTCCAATTAGATGCAATAATTGGGGTATTCAGAAGGGATTTAAGGTTAATTATTGTATCTGCTGATTTCTGATCTTCTACGGCTATTAGCAGAGATCCATCACGGTTAATGTTAAGAGAAAACATTGATTTTAGCAATTTAAAAATTGCAACTCTTATTGCAATGATCATTTTTATTTTAAAGAGGGTAGTGGGAGTAATTTTAAGGTAGATTGCTAAGTTTTTGGAGGGAGGATCTTGGGCAGGGAGAGGGGAAATGCTTTTAATTGGGGAGATTTTTTTCCTTTTAGAACTTCTAGAGAGGACCTCTTGAAACCCATTATCATCTATGGTTACATTAGCCCCTACACTTATCATTGTCCTATTCTCCGAATTGGAGCTATCATTAGAACTTTGAGATAGCGTGCTTGACCAGCCAGGATGGGTATCCTTCACTATGACACTTTCAATGGAATTTGATTTGGGATCTGGGGGGACTTTTTTTTGGAGGACTTCTAATCATTGCCTATTTGAAAAAGCTTTAAACACAGAAATAAAACTAAAACAAGAGGGGGAAATAGATGATATCAAACCGTCTGCACTATACTTTGGGGGAGGATAAACACCACAGTATAGCCCTGAGGATGTCATGAGCAGAATTGGTTTGGCACAACTGTTGATTAGAAGAGATAATAATCACAAGAAAATATATTTTGATTTTCTTAAAAGGTTGCTGTTGCTGTGATTTTGAAAATCTTCAATCTTATTCTATGGCCAAAAAATGTATTCTTTTTCTTCTTAATTCTTATATAGCAATTCTTAAAAAAATAATTCTTTTTAATGTTTTCACTTTAATAACTTTAAGAAATAAAAAATTAATTAAAATTCTAAGGAATAAATATCAGCATATGTATGATTTTTTTCAGTAAATTCATTTGAATTTTTTTTCAGTAAAGTACAGATTATATTCTGGCTTTTAGAAAGCAGTGTTTAGAACCCTATTCAGATTAAGTTTTGGTTACATCATGTGTTGGTTAAGCCTGGGCATGAATTTAGAAAAAGATCGAAAATAAATTTAAAAAAAAGTATTTTCAAATATGACTGGCGGAGGGGGTAATTTTCCTCAGGGAGTATACTTAATCGGGTTGGAGAATTTTCCAAGAGAAAGAACTCTAAACCTAGACAATAGCCTAAGCAATTAAAGTATTTCTGAATGATAGATTGTCTTTGGACAAATTATTAATGTCTAAGCTGTTATAGACGAAAAACGCGCCGAATCTAATGAACTAGCTTTGCTTATTTTTTGCACTGTAGTAATTCAGACAAAAATGTAGCATTTCCTTGGGAAATTTTGAATGAAAATTCTGTGAATGCGGAATAAAAATACAATTGAAAAATTAAAATGAAGAAGAAAAAAATTAGTACCGTTTTTGACACATTTTCTTGACTAATTATAAATACATACATAGGTGGGCGTGCAGTAATAATTTAAACTCGAAAGATGACTAACTTGCAATAATAATTCTTCTCATGTTAAAAATTACCTTATTAGCAGTAATGTTAAAATTACTGGGAATTACAAAGTTGAATCAGAGCTCTCAAGCAGGGATGTAGCTACAACACTTTATTGGGGGGACAAGAGGGATCTTCATCCGACAGTGGCTGATCCAGGGGAGGGGGGGCAAGGGGGCACGCCCCCCCTAGCGTAGTCCAAAGTAGTGTAATTTACTTAATTAACCCAAGTTGGTGTTACTTAAACTTGCTTCTAACGCAACCTTATAGGGTCAACCTATTTTACGCCCCCCCTTAATTTTTTAGCGGATCAACCTATTTTGCGCCCCCCCCCCTAAAAAAATCCTGGATCCATCCCTGACATTCAAAAGTTAAGAACATGGGCTATAGAATCATTTTTTCTCCAAATCATTGCCCACCTGAAACAACACGACTGCTTTCAAGGTTATTTTTAGAAATAGAATTAATTTTGAATAAATTTTTTTGGTCATAAAATAAGATTTTGAGCTCTTAATGTCAAACGTTTTCGGTAAAGAGCTGAAAAAATTCAAATGAATTTACTGAAAAAAATATGCATTGTCAGTTTAATGTACATATGCTGATATTTATTCCATAAAGTCTTAATTAATTTTTGATTTCTTAAGGTTATAAAAGTGATAACATTTAAAATTTTTTTAATAAAGTACAAATTATATTCTGGCTTTTAGAAATCATAGGGTTTAGAACCCTACTCAGATTAAATATAAATGTTTTTTACTTTTACAACTTTAATAAATCAAATAATATTAACATTTTGATTACTAAATATCAGTATACGTATATTAAACTGACAATGCACATTCATTTGTATTTTTTCAGTAAAGTGCAAATTTTGTTCTGGCCTTGGGAAGGCATTAAGATTTTGAGCCAAAGTTGTGATAATTTCTGCTCGTTTTGAGTTTTACTCGGTTATTTATTGTAATCTCTGTTCGTTTTGAGTTTCATTTATTTATCGATGCTGATTTGTGGTAGTTTCACGCTTGGTAGATTATTTGATTTTATTTTTGCTCATTTTTTGTTTAATGGAGTTCTTTACTTTTCTTTGAAAAACTTATTTTGTGGAAAAAGTTTTTTTTAATTAATATATGGTTAAAATGCAGCTGATATCCTTAACAATGTTAGATCATTTTGAGGAACTTAGCTTATAGTTTCGAGAAACAAGGATACATATGTTCAAACTGAATCTGATATCCTTAGCGATGTTAGATCATTTTGAGGAACTAAAAGTTCCTCAAAATGATCTAACATTGCTAAGGATATCAGCTGCATTTAGACCATATATATCCTTGTTTCTCAAAACTAACAGCTAAGTTCCTCGAAATTATCTAACACTGCTAAGGGTACATCATGAATTTCGACCACATACGTTCTTGATTCTCTAAGCTATAAGCAAAGTTCCCTTAAGTTATTTAACATCACTAAGAACACCAGATGTATATTAAAAATATAAACTCTTTTTTCTCAAAACTAAAAGCTAAGTTCCTCAAAATGATCTAACATTGCCAAGACTATCAGATACATTTTGACCAAATACATCCTTGTTTCTCAAAACTAAAAGCTAAGTTTCTCAAAATGATCTAACATTGCTAAGGATATTAGATGCATTTTGATCATATACATTCTTGTTTCTCAAAACTAAAAGCTAAGTTCCTCAAAATGATTTAACATTGCTATGGGTAACAGATGCATTTTGATCACAGACATCCTTGTTTCTCAAAACTAAAAGCTAATTTACTCGAAATGATCGAACATTGCTAAGGATATTAGATGCATTTTGATCATACACATTCTTGTTTCTCAAAACTAAAAGCTAAGTTCCTCAAAATGATCTAACATTGCTAAGGATATCAGGTGCATTTTGATCACAGACATCCTTGTTTCTCAAAACTAAAAACTAATTTCCTCGAAATGATCGATCATTGCAAAGGATAGATAGACGGATAGAAATTTATTGCAACAAAAGCCTTTTCGGGCTATGGCAAAATAAAAAAAAAAAAAAAAAAAAAAAAAAAAAAAAAAAAAAACACATTAAATCACTCACAATTCATCAAAAAAGTTTCTCTATGTGCCATACCCACTCTTACAAATTTACCCAACCTTCTAAAATCATCAAAATTTCTACTTTTTAAAATTATATCAGATGAATTTTGATCATATACATTCTTGTTTCTCAAAACTTAAAGCTAAGTTTCTCGGCGTACCCTAAAAGTAATGGAGACATTTCATCAATGGCATTATTGGGCTCATTGACTGTTTCTGTTGGTAAACAATCGATGATAGTCGTTAGGTTTGTAGGTGCTATGTTTTTTCATTAATTCACCTTTATAGACCCGTTGTTATGCTTTCTGCCAATGCCATTTGTATTTTGCTTTTGATTTCACTGTCTATTACCACATTTTTTTTTACATAAATTGCAGTTTTGGCACATATACATGATGTGCATTATTACACTAGTTCAGCAGTATGCCTTTGTTTTCCCATTTGCTTTCATTTGAATGCTGATACCGGAATGACGACAATAGGATCTATCAACAGGTAACGCATTGCCAGAATCAAAAGCAAGTTGGCCCTAGTTCAAAAATTCTGTTAAAAAAACAGAATCAAAAGGGATTAAGATTCGCCTCAAGGGCTAAGCTCGCAAACTACACATGACATTTGTGAGCAGTATGTGTGACTGCGTTCCTGTGTGTCTGAACAAAAATATAAGTCTAAAAAAATCTTACGTCTCCCCCCAAAAAATTTAATAGATTTTGTTAAAAAAACTAAGTATAAAAAGAGAAAAAAATGTCACTACGAACATTATTTTACTAGCAGAAAAAATCACAACTAACATATTTATAAGACCCTCGTTTTAAAAATATCACAGGTGGGTTTTTTTTTGCTATAAGTATATTTTATGTGATTTTAAGACATGGAAAAAAAGTTGAAATAAAAATCTGTCAAAAAAAATTTAAACAAATTCCCCCCCCCCCGCCTCCAAGGGGTATGGAGCCCTGTCATGTTCATTACGCCACTATGTCCTTTTCTTGTTCAGAACAAGAAAAAATATTTTAAAAAGGGGTATGGCCCCTGTCATACTCATAAATATTCTAATAATATTCATGTAAAGCATTGATTTCAATAATAACCCATGGACAAAATACAAAACTTTAAGAATAACTAGTAGGGAGAGATGCTTTTTTGAACTAATGATTATATAAAATGTCCAAACACATAAAATTCAGTATATGCTAGTTTTAACCTCGTTTTGAGTTTGACTTACATTTAATTTCGGTTTGTTTTGGGTTTCATTTTTTTATTGATAGTGATTTGTGGTAGTTGTATGCATAGTAGATTATATGATTCTATTTTTGTTCATTTTTGGTTTAATGGAGTTCTTTACTCTTTTTTTGAAAAGCTTATTTTGTGCAAAAAGTTTTTTCATATATCTTTCATTAAAAATCGAAGTTTTATTGTTTGTGTAGGCTAAGCTTCCTCACCCAAAACTACAACAACCAAGGTCTTCCATGGGGTGCAGTCCTGAGTTGCCTCCTTTCCTTCTTATTTCTCTGGGACATGAGCTTCCCACTCACCAATTTACAATATAGGCAACTGATGATCTAGAATTATGAGCAACTGGGAACACCTTTGAGTTTGCACATTCAAAGCTGCAAAAGTCACTTTTCAAATTTGAAAATTAAAAAAAATCATAATTACCCATTGCACCAACAAAATCGAAAATAATCTAATTCCACCATAAACAAAAAAAAATTACTGCAAAACTAACACTAAATGGCAAAATCAATCCAGAGGTTAATCACATTAATAACCGAGGTCTTAATACTGGACCAAAAACTTAATTTCCACCTTCAAATCACAGATATAATAAAGAAAATACTATATAAAATCAGAATAATAAAAAGACTTCTATCCACACCATGAGGTTGTAATGAGAAAACTTTACTCCAATTTTATAAATGACATATAAGAACCTATATTAATAATGGGATCATTATTATGGTGCTTGTGCAAAGAGCCTGATGTGAAAATTTAAACAACACAAAATGATGTAATCCGTCTCATATTTTGTCTAAGGAAGCCAACAAGTACTAAGTTTCTGCTTACTGAGAGTGGATTATCAACAGTAAATAAAGACAGATATCTTTTAATAGATTATATGACACAATTGAAGCAATAGCTCAAATACCCAGCATAACTGGTTAAGAAATCCATCCATGTATAGAGGCATTGCAAATGAATTTGCCAATGACCGAAAAAAATTTCCCAGTGCAGCAGTCTATTGCACCTACCTCCCCCCCCCCAAAGAGTTGATCAATCCCCATAATACATGCTAATTTTTCAAGGTGGACACAAAAACTTACCTCCATTGCTTTCATCCAGAAAAATTTGCTGAATTTAATTCAATTAGCATAAATATAAAAACCATTTCCCAATTTTTGTTGATGGGTTGAAAATGAATGAGAAAGTGCCAAGTGGAGCTTTTCTCCCACACCTTAATATTGCAATGAGTGAGAGAATGTATGATAATGTGTTTATAACGTCTGCAGAGTTAAATATCATAATCATGACATTAGAGCACATTATGAATAATCAACCCTTAATTTCTAATTTACAAAATATTATAGTTTATTCTGACTCTTAGTCAAGCCTAAAGCTGCAGTATTTACCTTCTCAATATCAGATGGATACAGACACATTATACTGCCTTAACATTATTGATATTTTTGCTTCACGAGGCATTAGAAAATAACTGCATTATGTTCCAAGCCACTCCGGACATTGCAAACAAATGCTCTAAATATTGACCAGCCAAGTGGGAGACAAATCCCAATTAGAGACATATATCGCTGGAAATCATCAAATGTAAGGACATATATTGCTGGAGATAATCAGAGGTAATAATAAATAAAACTAAACCAAATTTATCCCCCTTCCCTAATATGCACCTTTCTAAAATTTATCGTAGAATTTGGTCTGGCTCAAATGGGCTATATTATCAGGCGTTTTTGTATCAGTTTCAAAATTCAAGTAGTTCAATTCCCTCTTCCCCTCTGCAGACATTATCATAGGCAGAGCACTAGCACTGTCTAAGGAAAGAACAATGTGGCCACAATGTGTTTTTTTTCTCTGACAGGCACTTCTTATTAAAGGAGTTGTTGTAGAAACTTCGAAAAGGGCTCATTCTATTGGAAATTGGAATGGCTAGTGCCCTTTTTAATAGCCAAAGGTGATTGGAGGGCAACTAGTCCCCTCCCCCACACCCATTCCCCCCCACACATCCAATCAAAATTTTGATATAGCCATTTTGTTCAGCATAGTTCATTTCCATAGAGAATATATGTTTTTGAGGATGACACTCCCCCACAACCCTCGGGGCAAGGGTTTTGAGTTATGCCCTGAGGGCATATAAGGTTTTTATAGAAGGCGTTGTCGTAGAAACTTCAAAAAAGGCTCATTCGATTGAAAATTCAAAGGGCTTGTGCCATTTTTAATAGTCAAAAGTGATTGGAGGGCAACTAGCCCCCCCCCCCCACGCCTATCATTCCCCCTAACACATTCAATCAAAATTTTGTGACAGTCATTTCGTTCAGCATAGTTGATTTCCTGATAGAAAATATGTTTTTGAGGAGGAAGCTCCCCCACAACTCTTGGGCAAGGGTTTTAAGTTATGCCCTGAGAGCACATAAGGTTTTTATAGAAGCCGTTGTCGTAGAAACTTCAAAAAAGGCTCATTCGATTGGAAATTCAAAGAGCTTGTGCCATTTTTGATCGTCAAAAGTGATTGGAGGGAAACTAGCCCCCCCCCCCCCCACGCCCATTATTCTCCCAAATACATCCAATCAAAATTTTGAGATAGCCATTTTGTTCAGCATAGTTGATTTCCTGAAAGAAAATATGTTTTTGAGGAGGAAGCTCCCCCACAACTCTCGTGGCAAGGGTTTTAAGTTATGCCCTGAGGGCATATAAGGTTTTTATAGAAGGTGTTGTTGTAGAAACTTCAAAAAAGGCTCATTTGACTGGAAATTCAAAGGGCTAGTGCCCTTTTTAATAGTCAAAAGTGATTGAAGGACAACTGGCCACCCCCACGCCCATCATTCCCCAAAACACATCCAATCAAAATTTTGAGAGCCATTTTGTTCAGCGTAGTTTATTTCCAGATAGAAAACATGTTTTTGAGGAGGACACTCCCCCACAAATCTCGGACCAAGGGTTTTAAGTTATGCCCTGAGGGCAAAGAAGGTTTTTATAGAAGGCATTGTCGTAGAAACTTCAAAAAGGCTCATTTGATTGGAAATTCAAAGGGCTAGTGCCCTTTTTAATAGTCAAAAGTGATTGGAGGGCAACTAGCCCCCACCCACGCCCATTATTCCCCCAAACGCATCCAATCAAAATTTTGAGATAGGCAGTTTGTTCAGCCTAGTTGATTTCCAGATAGAAAATATGTTTTTGAGGAGGACACTCCCCCACAACTGTCAGGGCAAGGGTTTTAAGTGATGCCCTGGGGGCATATAAGGTTTTTATAGAAGGCATTGTCATAGAAACTTCAAAAAAGGCTCATTCGATTGGAAATTCAAAGGGCTAGTGCCCTTTTTAATAGTCTAAAGTGACTGAAGGGCAACTAGCCCCCCCCCCCACAAACACACACTCATAATTCTCCCAAACACATCCAATCAGAATTTTGAGATATCCATTTTGTTCAGCATAGTTGATTTCCAGATAGAAAATATGTTTTTGAGGAGGACACTCCCCCAAAACCCTTGGGGCAAGGGTTTTAAGTTATGACCTGAGGGCATACAAGAATGATGTTGGCACAATGTACTATGTATAATTTTTCCTTTAGAGTACGGCACTTTATATGGAAGGGGTCGTCGTAGAAACTTCAAAAGGGACTCATTCAATTGGAAATTGAGAGTTCTAGTGGCTTTTTTAATAGTCAAAAGTGATTGGAGGGCAACTACCCCCCTCCCCCACGCCCATCATTCCCCAAAACACATCCAATCAAAATTTTGAGATAGCCATTTTGTTCAGCATAGTTGATTTCCCAATAGAAAGTATGGTTTTGAGGAGGACACGCCCCCACACGTGCCCTATTAATAGTCAAAAGTCATTGGAGGGCAACTAGCACCCCCTTCACGCCCATCATTTCCCCAAACACATCCAATCAAAATTCTGAGATAGCCATTTTGTTCAGTATAGTTGATTTCCAGATAGAAAATATGTTTTTGAGGATGAAACTCCCCAAACAGCCCTCAGGGCAAGGGTTTTAAGTCATTCCCTGGGGGCATATACAGTTTTTAAAGAAGGCGCTGTCGTAGAAACTTCAAAAAGGCTAATTCGATTGGAAATTCAAAGGACTAGTGCCCTTTTTAATAGTTGAGTGACTGGAGGGCAACTAGCCCCCCCCCCCACACCCATCATTCCCCCAAACACATCAAATAAAAATTTTGAGATAGCCATTTTATTCAGCACAGTTGATGTCCAAATAGAAAATATATTTTTAAGAAGGACACTCCCCCACAACTCTCTGGGCAACCATTCTAAGTTATGCCCTGGGCGCATATCAATCTTTGTCATATAAACTTGAAAAAGGGCTCATTCGATTTGAAATTCAAAGGGATAGCACCCTTTTTGATAGTCGAAAGTGATTTGAGGGCAACTAACCCCCCTTTACGCCCACCTTTTCCCCAAACACTTCCAATCAACAATTTTAGATTTCCATTTTGTTGCATCGTAGTTGAAAAATTTGGAAATTAGGCCTTTAAAGATTACAAACCCTCCCCCCACCGCCCTAACGTCAAGGGTTGTAATTTATGCCCTGGGGCACATAAAGATTTCATTGAAAGCATTGTCATAGAAACTTCAAAAGCTCTCATTCAATTGGAAATTGAAAGGACTAGTGGCTTTTTTAATAGTTGAAAGTGATTGGATAGTGACTAACGCCCCTCTGACGCCCACCATTTTCCAAAACACATCCAATCAAAATTTTTAGATATCCATTTTGTTCAACGTAGTTGAACGTTCTGAAAATTAGGTCTTTTAGGATGATAATCCCCTCAGAGCCCTCAGTGCAAAGGTTGTAAGTTATGCCCTGGAAGCATATAAGGTTTATATAGAAAGTTGTTGTATAAATCATAGGCAGCATGATCATGCTGCCTAAGTAAAGAATGTGGACACTTGAGAATGATACAAGAAATGGGGACTAAGTAAAGAGGAGGACACTCCCCCAGAACCCTCAGGGCAAAGGTTTTAAGTTATGCCCTGGGGGGATATAACAACAATGTTGGCACAATGTATTATTTATTAATTTTTTCCTTTAGAGCAGGGCACTTTGTATCAAAGAAGTTGTCATAGAAACTTCAAAATGCACTCATTCACTTGGAAATTGTAGTGGCTTGTGCCCTTTTTAATAGTCAAAAGTGATTGGAAGGCGACTAACACCCCTCTCACGCCCACTATTTCCCCAAACACATCCAATCAAAATTTTGAGATAGCCATGTTGTTTAACGTAATTGAAAGTTCTGGAAATTCGGTCATAGAGGACAACAACCACCCTAACAGACCTTAGGATAAGGGTTGTAATTTATGCCCTGGGGGCATATAAGGTGTTTATAGAAAGCGTTATCGTTTCCAAAAGGGCTCATTCGATTGGAAATCAAAAGGCCTAGTGCCCTTTGATAGTCAAAAGTGATTGGAAGGTTTGACATTTTTATAGCAAAGATCAAAGTGGGTATAATGTATTATTTTTTGTTGCTGTTGTTGTTTAGACCAGGGCACTTTGTATCAAAGGAGTTGTCTTGGGAACTTCAAAAAAGGCTCATTCAATTGAAAATAGAAAGGTTTGATGCCCTTTTAATAGTTGAAAGTGATTTGAGGGCAACTAATCCCCCTTCCACTCCCACCCTCCCATTTCTGCTCTTGAAATTTAACCAAATCAAAATAGCGTAAGGGTATCCAAACTATCAAAGAAAGTATTTTTTTTGCAAATGGTATCAAGTTATCCGTTTCAGGTCAACCAGAGGAGGTATGACACTAAATTAAACAGTACTATTTGTGTCCAGATTTTTAAAAGGGTGTATGTTGTTAAAAATTGCTGAAAGTTTTTTAAACTATAAAGTCTTAAAAAACGAAAAGGTTTAAAGTATTATTTTCTTTTTCTCTGAAAAGACTATGTCAATATAAAACAAACAGAAATTAACTTAAAAAACTTTTTCCACAAAATTAGTTTTTCAAAGAAAAGTAAAGAACTCCATTAAACAAAAAATGAGCAAAAATAAAATAAAATAATCTACCAAGCATGAAACTACACCAAATAAGCATTGATAAATAAATGAAACCCAAAACAAACAGAAATTACAATATTTAACTGAGTCAAACTCAAAACGAGCAGAAATTAACATAAGTTGGTCACAAAACCCCTATGCCTTCCCAAGACCAGAATAA
Organism: Artemia sp. Qi Xiang Cuo; assembly: GCF_049724085.1. NCBI lineage: Eukaryota > Metazoa > Arthropoda > Branchiopoda > Anostraca > Artemiidae > Artemia > Artemia sp. Qi Xiang Cuo. Next base: position 38,986,929 of record NC_142803.1, read on the forward strand.
AATATGCACTTTACTGAAAAAATACAAATGAATGTGCATTGTCAGTTTAATATAGATATACTGATATTTAGTAATCAAAACATTAATATTATTTGATTTATTTAAGTTATAAAAGTAAAAACATTTATATTTGTTAAGTAAAGTGCAAATTTTGTTCTGGCCTTGGGAAGGCATAGGGGTTTTGTGACCAACTTATGTTAATTTCTGCTCGTTTTGAGTTTGACTTGGTTAATAATTGTAATTTCTATTCGTTTTGGGTTTAATTTATTTATCAATGCAGATTTGGGGTAGTTTCACACTTGGTAGATTATTTTAATTTTGCTCATTTTTGTTTAATAGAGTTCTTTACTTTTCTTTGAAAAACTTATTTTGGGGAAAAAGTTTTTTAAATTAATAATATAAAAAATGTAACAATTTTTTGTTACACCCTGCAATGTAAACTGTAAAAATTGCTTCAAACACCACAAAATCTCACAATCATCTAAGATTCAAACTGACTATACCATCACATAGAGAACAGAACTCAATGTATATCCTCTGATATTTAAACTCCTATAATCAAAAGATTTACTGCAAGATATCTAAGCAGTTTCAAGATAAATAAGGACAACCATTGCAGTAGCTCATTTCAACTCTCAGAATCAGTCGAAAGGAATAGGGCTGGATAGTCTTGACTGAAAAGCCCACCTTTTCTGAAACAAGAAGAAGACAATCTTCAACACACAAACCTACACAGATGCCATAAACTTTGCAAATGTTAATTAAGGACCCTTCAGTTTCTATGTGTTCCCTTTGGAGCCCTCCATTTTTCTGAAGAAAGAGTAGCAAAAATTTGTGAATCATTGGAGGTTGCCATTTAATGCAAAAATCAAATATATACAAGCTGGCCACATGCCAAGTCTCAGGAACCTGCCTCAACATTGGCTATAAAGTTTTTTTTTGTTTTTTTTAACTGACATATTGTCATTTCTGGCCAAAAAAAACAATCTAACGGGTTACAACTTCAAGGATGTATTAGTATTTTCCCCAAGGCAGTTGTACTGAACCTATGGTGATGCCAGTATGTTAAGAAGAGGCTCATATTGCCTGTAATTAGAAGACAAGCTACAAAGAGAATCACTATATACAAGTCTGCTGTGCAGCTGTACCAAGGCTTGGCCTGAATATTGGCTAATTAGTTTTTTGTTTCTTTGTAAAACTAGTATATTGACATTTCTGGCCACAAACAATCTAAATAGGTTACAATTTTAAGAAAAATATTCCATTTTTCTGTTTCTTTGTTTTGTTGATACTGCTTCAACGTTAAAAAAGGCCCTAAAATACTTAAATATAGAATATCATTACTAAGTGCTTCACATTACTTAACACCCTAACTCTTACTAATGTGCAAATATATAGTCAAACCCAATTATATATTTTTTATGTGTCTTACACAACAGAACTCTTTATTTCAACCCAATACCCATAAAATTAATTAATACTGATAAATTCAATAAACAGAAAATGTATGGGAAATATATAGTTTATGCTATATGTTAATGTTTTAAGATTCTGTTAAGATTTAAAACTAATTTGAAAAATTTCTAGTTTTTAACTTTTTAACCTACTGAAATTTTGACAAAACAACATTATACCTTAATTTTCAGTTATTGGTTTCTTTTTTTCTCACTTTAGTTCTGAAAATGTAATTCCTGTTAGTTGAGTAGAATTTTAAGCCATATCAAAGTTTTTTTTTCAAAATTTAGGAAATCTATTTGCATATCTTTAAAACCCTATAAATCGGGATTGAGCAAAGTTGCAAAGCTGAAAACAATTTTTTTTGTACTTCATTTAAGCAGAAGTTCTATATTGAAAGGTCTATATATTCACTTTTATAACAAACAGATTTTTAAAGGTCATCAAAGGTCAGGACCCTCTAGAAGGAGAAGGAGCAGAGGTAGGTAGGCCTACTTCAAAATACCTTCCTGAACATACTTTAGCCTGTAGACCTATCCCTGAAAGTTTCAATTTCCAAATCTAACCTCTTTCAAAGATTGGTAAAAAAAACTTTTTTTACAAAATAAGTTTTTCCAAAAAAAAAGTAAAGAACTTCATTAAACCAAAATTTAACGAAAATAGAATCAAATAATGTAACAGGCATACAACTACCACCAATCAGTATCAATAAATAAGTGAAACCCAAAACAAACAGAAATTAAAATAAGTCAAACTCTATGCTTTCTAAAAGCCAGAATATAATTTATTCTAAAGCCAGAATATAATTTGTACTTTACTGAAAAAAAATCAAATGAATTTACTGAAAAAATTGTGAATTGTCAGTTTAATATACATATCCTGATATTTATTCCTTAAAATCTTAATTAATTTTTGATTTCTTAAAGTTATAAAAGTGAAAAAATTCAAAGTATTTTTTTACACAAATACTCCTTTGATAAAATGTGCCCGTATCTAAACCCCCCCCCCCCAAAAAAAATACATTGTATTGTGCCAACATTGTTATTTACTTAGGAAGCACAATTGCAATGTCTATGATTACTAAAGGTAGCTAAAGTAGAATTTTACCCAATCCTGTAATTAAAGGATCCTGTAATTACAAACCGAGGTATGTAATTAATAAAGAAAATTGCTATCACATAGAAATAGGATTGTGGGATACACTTTAATAAATGAGTTTAAAAGCTGAAATTTTTTAACATAAGCACTGATTTATGATTATAACAGTAATATAGGATCAATTTTGAGCAAACATAAGCAGTAATGTACAATAATCTGCATTATAACCTATAGAGGGAGGAGTGGAGGTAGGTATTTCAAATTACCTTTCTGGGCCATACTTTAGTTGGTTGGTCCATCCCTAAAAGTCTCGTTTTCATAACCTAGCCTCTTTCCAAGAACGCCAAAAGTAGCTAAACTAAAATTTTACCCAGGGTTTTAATATTCTTTTTAGATTTTTATGGTTATTGCTTCTCATGAGCCCTGATTCTGCTTTGAAATTCTTTAAAATTTACTGGATGAAACTTGTTCCTCAAAATTTACAGCAGCTATTGGTTAACTATATTTCCTTTTGTTTAGTTCTTGATTATGATTCAGTTAATTATTGTATAACTTAAACTGAATAGTCTCAGACTATCAAGAACATTATGAGGGGGGGGGCTGGGATTAACAGTCCAAAACACACAACAAAAATAAAATTAAAACTTGTCTATCTTTTGTTATAGCATTATGAAGAGAAGCTTTCCTAGGCCTGTACCTATTTTGAAAAATTAGGCACAAAAGGAGCAAAATGTAACATTAAGGGTAAAATTCTACTTTACTTACTTTTGGCTATTTTGGAAAGGGGTTAGGTTAGGAAAACGAAACTTTCAGGAATGGGTCTACAGGCTAAAGTATGTCCCAGGAAGGTATTTTGAACTGGGATACCACCCAAGGGCTAATTTGACAGTTTACTATACATATACAAATCTTTAAATTAGCCAACCAGTATTTTAAGCCTAGGAGTCCAGCTGGACATAAGGACACATATTAAGAAAACAATTCTTACTCCATAATATGCAGAATTATCCTAGTTAACACATTTTCAGGGGGGCCTTTATCTTCATTTCTTTACTTGTTTTTCCAGTTTTTCTAAGGAATTCATGAATTTCTTAGAACCTATATATTCAGAGAATATATACCCCCACCCCCTTAATATGTAAATATATACCTAGAATTACATCCTCAATCTAAATAAAACATCCATTTGCATCACAAATGAACTTTACTCCCATATTAGCCATGTGGTGGATGTCCTGAACTAGTTTACCTAGCTCCACTTCTTCTCTCTTTGGAGGTCCTGACCTTTAAAAATCTGTGTGTTATACAAGTGAAACCTTGCAAAATAGATCTTGTGCTTAAGGGCCTCAATTGTAAATTTTTACATAAATTCTACTCAAATAACAGGAATTGCATTTTCAGAACTAAAGCCAGAGAAAAAGAAACGGAATACCACCAGATGGCTAATTTGACAGAGTATATATATACAAATCTTTAAATTAGCCAACCAGTATTTTAAGCCTAAGAGTCTAGCTGGACATAGGCATAAGAAAATATATTAAGAAAGCAATTTTAACTTCATAATTTTCAGAATTTTCCTAGTTAACACATTTTGCAGGGGGATAGCCTTTATCTTCACTTCTTTCCTTGTTTTTCCAGTTTTTCTAAGAAATTCATGAATTTCTTAGGACCTAATACATTCATAGAATATATACCCCCACTCCTCTAATGTGCTAATATATACCTAGAATTGCATCCTCAATCTAAATATAACAGTCATTTGCATCATAAATGAACTTTACTTCCATATTAGCCATGTGGTGGATGTCCAAAAGAAATTGATAACTGAAAATTAAGTTAGTATAATGTGTTGTTTTGTCAAAATTTCAATAGGTTCAAATTTCAGAACCCTCTAGAGGGAGAAGGAGTGGAGGTAGGTACTTCAAAATACCTTCCCATGACATACCTTAGCCTGTAGACCCATCCCTGAAAGATTCATTTTCCTAACCTTGCCCCTTTCCAATATATCCAAAAGTAGAATTTTACCGAAAATTATATTCAGAGTTCTGAATAGGATGTTCAACAAAGATTATTCACTCTTTTGCACTTAGCGTTTCCTTCTAAGTTGACCAATCCTTCCATTATTTAAAGCTATTTTGCGCCTCATCTCAACCAAAGTATAAAATCATAATAGGCAAATTACCTGTTGAAAATAAAAATAATAATTTCCAGGTTTAACTCAAAAAAATTTTTACCTTTAAATTGAGTCAACTTTTCAGCTTAGTTAATGAATTTAAGTTTTAATTTAGATTAGTTTATATAACTTTGTAGATTGCCTACTTTGTAGACCGTGCCATCTATTCTTATTCTATTTACGTTCGGAAGTTTATAGGGAGCAGACCTTTTAAAACTACTTAAAACAAATTTTTGATTTGGAATTTTTACAAGATTTTTGAAAAGTAAGCTCCCTTTTCCATTGCTCATTCCTTGAATGAAGGAATGGTGAAACCCTCATTCGGTTTTGGTAACATTAAATAGAAAGTTTTTTCAACAGAAAGTAAGGAGGAACGTTAAAGCTGAAATGAAATAGAAATTATTATGTGTATTAGGGGGGTTGTCACTTCTTCAATATCCCGCTCTTTATACCAAAGTTTTACTTTTTATTCCAATTGACCCCTGAAACACAAGGGGTAATTAGTTGGAATAACAAGCTTTTTTATAAATTATAAAAAAAAACTTATTCTTAAACATCATCTTAAATAACTGAACAAAAAATCAAATTTTAGCGTAAAGAGTGAGGTATTGATGAGGAGGAAAGCCTTTAACTTTACCCATCAAAACCTACGCATCTTAAAGCATTAAAAGACAGTGTGAGAAATGATTAAAGGATCCTTGGGGCCAAAACATTTTATACAAAGCAGTAAATTATATAAATACCATTTAAAAACAAAGGTTTGATTCATACTCTTGAAACTAAGTAAGCTAGTGTAACATTCCAATAGAAACTGGGTACATAGTTTCAAGTTGCAAATTAGTGACTTTTTCTTGCAAATTTATTTTGTAAAAATTCAAAACCGATAAATCAAGTTACCGAGAATAATTTATAATTCAAATCTTTTTAAATTTTTTTTTGCAAACCACCTAATCTTGGCAGATCATTCTGAGAACATCCAGGTCTTTGCTTGGCCTAATAAAAACGGAAAGAAGGGCAATTTTTGGCAATTAGTAGGACTAATTGTTTATAACGATAACTTAAACAAACATTTACAACACTCGTTTGTCTTGAAGAGCTAAAACAGATCCTTCTTCCATCTATAGAAGTAACTACATCTGAGAGTAAGAGCTATTATTGTGGGCTTGACATTATAATTTTATTTGAAAGCCCAGTTCTGTAGTCTCTCAGAGTGTCGACATTTACATAGAGTGACGGCATTGTTTTCAGATTATAGTTTAGTGGGTGTAACGAATAGTTTCCAGAGAAATAAAACAAGGTTTATAAGGGGTTATTTGAGTTTTAGGAATTTTACGTCTATATCCTAATATTTTTAATAATTTAAAATGTTTTTTAATCATTGCCCACGAAGAGTTGAATTTCAATGGCAAACAATGTTGTTTGGAAAAAGTTCCATTAAAATCAGTAACTTTTGAATAATGCCTGGAAATAAATGGGAGGGGGGAGCTCTTAAATCCATACAAATTATACGAGATTCTGAGTAATCAGCAACTGGACGTAATAAAACCAAACAAAAATTTCACCTCAATTTTTTCCACATAGATGTCCTATTGACAAAAGATTCACAATCAATACATGAAATTTAAAAGCCGATTTTAAACACGAACCTTTCATTCTTTTTGGTCTTGGTGGCAAATAAAGTTAATCTAGTAAATTCTTTCAAACTGCTTAGAAATTTGACCAATTTTCTAGAGAGGGAAATGTAACCCTATGTTTAGCAGAGGCTATGTTTAGCCAAGGGATCAAAACAGACATTTTGAGTCCGTTTGTTGGAAGGAGGTGACTTGCTCTTTTACTACTTTTTCAGTGCAAAAGAACCCTCTTATACCACAAAGTTGTCGGAATAAGTTCAAGAAATATAAACTAAAAGTTGTTATCATTGGGGTTCCATATCCAATGTCAATCGAAAACAAACTAGGTTCTACTTTGAGTCCTATCTTAGGGCAGTAGGCCTACTGGCAAAAATATTAGGAATAGAAAAAGTCTTTCAGTTTTTCAAAATTTTAGTAACCTTGATCAAGGGCTGTGAGTTAACGTAAATTTGATAATTTACAATACCTCTCCTTCTCAACTAAATCTTGTGGTCCGCTTGGGCTAGCAAACAAAATTAAAATTCTGAAAATTTCAAACTAATTTAGAAAGTAAAATTTTTAACACAATTCAATATCAGAACAGATTGAAATACTATCATGCTTTTAATAATTTTTTTTTTTCAAGAAACAAAACAAAAATTTTCCAAAGAACTGACAAATAGAATTTCCAAGCAATTTGAAAAAACGCCTTTGAGGTCTTTCTGAACGTAATTTACAGATAGATTTCGGTTTCTTTTTAGATTATCCATTTAAAAGGATTTTTTTTTCAGAAAATAAGAATTGCCTTTTTCTGATTGTGTAGTTCTATATCGGTCATTGGATGAGAATACAAGCTTCACTTACCAAACACTGGAATTACCAAAACCCTATATAAGTATCTGAAAAAAAAAAAAAAACAACATCGATTGTCAGTCTAATTAACATTTACTGATATTTATTCCTTAAAGTTTTGATAGTTTTTATTTATAAAAGTAAAGAAAAATGAAAACTTTTAAAATATATTTTGTTTTCATTAAAGTAAAAATTATGTTCTGGTCTTGAGAAGCCCATCTTTTGCTAATTTCTGCTCGGTTATAGTTTTAATCGGCTATTTATTGTAATTTCTGTTCGTTTTGAGTTTCATTTAATTATTGATTTTGGTTTAAGGTAGTTTTATGCCTGGAAGATTATATGTCTATTTGTGCTCATTTTTGGCTAAATAGAGCTCTTTACTTTTCTTTGAAAAACCTGTTTTGTGGAAAAAAATTAAATTAATTTCTGTTCATTTTTTATTAACAGTCTTTTTCATAGAAAAAATTTATATTTAGTATCTTTTCTGTTTTTTTTTCTATAAGAATCGAAAGTTTGGGTTGATATTTATATGTTGGCGAAACTTTTTCTACAATTTTTAATCCAAATAATATCATTTAAAAAAATTCTATCTATGCTCTGTGAGAACCTGGATACACTTGAACTCTTTTTATTTATTTAAATTGTAAGAGCAGAAGTAGTAATAGTAGTAGCCGCAAAAATTTCAACTTAATATCCCCAGTTCTTCTCAATATATTACTGATATTATTATTGATATTACATATTGATATTACTACTGATATTACAATTTAATACTATTGGCAACCATAAACTCAAAGCCTCTTGATTTAGTTTAAAGCAACATTTAGTTTTAAAATATAATGAGCTCATTGCATAATTATGAGGAATTGACATACCCAATGTCCCTAAGGACATAGTTGGTGGACTGTTCTACTATGCTGAAGAAAATAATTGTCTCAAAATCTTGACTGCATTTGTTTGGAAAATGAATGGGCTTGAGAGAAAAGCTACTACCTCCAATCTCTTTTTACTCTTGAAAAGGACACAAGACCTTTTAATTTTGATTCGAATTAACTCCTTTACAAGTTTCAATAATATTTCTAGCAATTATAGAGTGGTGCTACCTATGATATTACTTATATGCTCTTTGCAAAACCTGTATGCATACAATATTTTCATTTTATTGAAATTCGTTCTAAACATTGACTAAAAGTTTCACCCTAATACCTTTAGCGTCATTAGTTACAGTAACAGTAACGGTAGTACTAAAAGTATGCACATAGTACCTTCTGGCTAGTACAAAATCCACCACAACATACCCTTAAAGGTCTAACTTAATAATATAAGTTGTTTTTCAGATATTGTTTTGTCATTTTTTGAAAATCCACATGCTCTTAGTTTTTTTGATTTATTTCAACATCCGCCAAATATTCCTTAAAAGCTTTACCTTAATGCCCTTAGCTTGCCCAGTCGAAATAGTTATAACAGTATTAGTAGCAGTAAGTGCATAGCATCTTTGTTTTTTTTTAACATCCCCTTCAACACACGCTGAAATGTTTTAGCTTAATACCATAAACTGTTCTTAAAGCATTTCTGATACGTCTTCTTGACAACGCATGTGGGCATAGTGTGTTTCGAATTAGTTCCATGCAGATTCTATAAATCCCAAATTTTTCGCCATATTATTCTTCATTTTAATAGCAGCAGTAGTAGTAGAATTAAATGTAGTACCCCCAGCCTTAGTGGCAGTAGTAGTAACAGAAGTAATAATAATAGTAACAGCAGTAGTAGTATGAGTGGAAGCAGTAGCATTAGGATGCAAATATTTTCTTTTGGTTAGTTCAACATTCCTCACAACAAGCACTGTTATTTTTCAATTTCACGCACCAAACTGTTCCAAAGATATTGTTGTTACACCCTTTTGACAAACTGCATACAGACGAAGTATTGTGATTCAGTTCACCTTTCCGCCTCAAAATTCCTGAAAATTTCATCTTCATACCCTTAGACAATAGTAGTCAAAGTAGTAGTATTGATATTACTAGTAAAACTATTGAATAGCAATAGCACTATTAGCATTAATAGTATAAACATATTGTCGTTTGCTATTACTATTACTACTACTAATAACTCATTGCTGAATCAAGCCACCTGAGGCCAACACAGCTACGCACGCCCCCTTCCATCAAAATCTATTAAAAACCTCCTGTTTTACACTCTCCCAGGAAGTTCCCTTTTCTTTACGACATTCTCCCACCCCAAACGTGGACGAGCTTCTTTCAGTTTAGCCCTAGACAGTTGGCCATAAAAGACAATCTTTGGCAATCTTGCATCCTTCATCCACAATAGGTGCCCTATCCATCTCAACCTTTCTGTTATTATAGCCCTAGAAAGCGGGATCTAACCATACTTTTCGCACAGCCAACTGTTTTAAATATGGTAAGTCAGTCGGATACCCAGAACAATCCGCAGGCAAGTTCTCTGGAAAACATCTTGCAGATCTTCATCCACTTTTCGGAGCATCCATGCTTCAGAGTCATATTTGACCAATGACATCACTGTAGCTTCCAATATTCTATTTTTTTCTTCTTCTTCTTCTATTTAACAGCAGGCGGGCTTTTCAGCAGTACTAATTAGCCCTTTTCCTTTTGCTTCGCTCTGTGGGCTACTGGGCTACTGGCTTGATTGCCTCATATTTATTGGACATTTTCAGATATCTTTCAGTAGAGCTTCTGACTCTGGGAGTTCAATTATGAGATGGTAGATGTCGATTTCTATGCTCTATGTGCAGGTATAGTTGGCTAGGCTCTTGGATGATAGTGAGATTTTGTGGTGTGTGAAGCATTTTAACACTTTACAAAGCAAGGTATGTTGTGCAGACGTCAGCATATTACATTCAAATAGGTAATGGTCAATTGTTTCATTATTCATATTACAATGCCTGCAAAGAGGGGACATGGGAAATGAACCACTTGAATTAGAAAACTTATACGAGAATGCAAGAAAATTTAGTCCATTTTTTCCAGAACGAATTCTATGGTAAATTTTAGAAAAATACTTATTGGGAAAGGGGGAAAAGATAGGATTATTCTTACTAAAATTAATATCTGATAGTCTCCATCGGTAAGTATCTCTAATCGGGATTGGTCTGCCACTTGGCTGGTCAATATTTATAGCATTTTTTGCTATTTCATCAACCTGATGACTACCACTAATGCCAGAGTGGCTAGGAATACACTGAAAATAAGTTCTTATGCCCCTTGAAGCAAGTATATCTATAATACTTAGACAGTTATAAGAGTCAACGTCCAACTTATAATGAGGAGCAGAGGCCAGCAACTCAAGGCTTGATAAAGAATCAGAATATACTATACTATTACTTGAATTCGCAATCAAAGGCTGGTCTTCCTTAAGGTGTTCTAATGCCATTATTATGGCATTTAACTCAGCAGACATTATAGATACATTATTATATAATCTCTCACCCATTGCAATTTTCAGGTGAGGAAGGAAAACACCACTTGCTACCTTCTCATTCATTTTTGACAAATCAAGAAATATTTGGAAGTGGTTTTTATAAGTAATTGTATTAAGTTCACCAAATTTTTTCTGGACAAAAGCAAAGGGGGTTAGATCTTTATTCTACTTTGAGAAATCAGTATTTATTATGGGAATTGACCAATTCCATGGAGGGGATTGGGGGAAAGTAGGTGGAATAGACTTTGCTGGTACAGGGAACTTCTTCTGAATATTGGTATACTCATCTGCAATGCCTCTATACATGGCCGGATTTCTTAACCAATTATGTAGGGTGTGGAGCTATTTAATTCAATTTTTGTAAGATGTTTTGTCAAGAGAAAGCTACGTCTCTCCCTTATTGTTGTTAATCCACTCTCCATAAGCAGGAACAGGAACTTGGTGCTTGTGGGTTTCCTAAGACCAAATATCAGACGTATTATATCATTTTGTGTTGTTCCAATTTTTTGCATCTGGGTCTTTGCACATGCACCATAGACGATGAGCCTATAGTCAATATGGGGTCTTATATGTGATTTGTATAACTGGAGTAAGGTTTTCTCCTTACAGCCCCATGGTGTGAAAAGAAGTCTTTTTAGTATATTTGTTTTTCTATAGCATTTTTTTTATTGTGTTTGTGATGTGGAGGTGGAAATTAAGGTTTTGGTCAAGCATGAGACCTAGGTAATTAATATGATTATCTTCTGGAATAGTTGTTCCATTTAGAGTTAGTTTTGCATTAACATGGTTCCGCTTTCGGTGAAATTCGATCACTTTTGACTTGGTAGGTGCAATGGGTAAATCAGAATGTTGAGAGAATTTTTCAAATTGGAAAAGTGACTTTTGCAGATTTGACTGTGCTATCTCAAAGGTTTTGCCAGATGACCATAGCACCAGATCGTCAGCATATTGTAGATTCGTGTGGGGGAGGTTCATGCCCCAGAGATATAAGGCAACAAGGAGGCAACTGAGGACTCTGGACTGCTCCCTGAGGTAGGCCTTAGGTTATTGTCTTTTGGAGTGAAAAGGCTGAACCAACACAAACAATGAAACTTCGCACTTCTATGAAAGATTTTATAAAATATACTTGCTTGGGGGGTAGTCCGAGGTTTGCAAGTTTGTTTAAAAGGGTTTGGTGGTTCACATTGTCATATGCCGCTTCAAAATCTAGGAAAGCTGCAACTAGGACATTATTTTTTGAGAATGATTCATTTATTACATTTTTTAGGAAAATGAAAGCATCTGTTGAGGAGTGGTGTTTCCTGAATCCAGTTTGAGTGTGAGGGATCATATTATTTTTTTTTTCAACAAACCAGAGGAGTCAATAATAGATCATTTTCTCCATTATTTTCCCCATCACAGGAGTAATCATTATGGGCCTATAGGACTCAGAGTTATCTTTGGGTTTATTTTTCTTTTGCATTGGTAGGAGGGACGAACATTTCCATATATTGGGGAACATAGAAGTTGCCCAAGCGTGATTATAACAGTTTAGCAGTTCCTGTTTGTATGAAGGGGTGAGGTTCTTTATCCATGTAGGGTGTATATTGTCATAGCTGCTGCTAGTTTTGGTCCTAATATGATGTATTGCATTATTCATTTCCTGGATTGAAAATGGACTAGTTATATACTCGGATCCTGGGCGTGGTTGGTAACTTGGGTTCATAGGAAGTGGAGATATTTTGCTTCGATTATTTGATGTTAGCTTATTAACAAATAGAGTTGCAAATAGCTTAGCTTTTTCATTATCATTGTCATAATGGGTATTATTATGTATAAGCTCATACAGGAGTTGGTTGGGGGAAGTCGTTTTCCCACAGATGTGGCTTATGACTTTATGTATAATTGGCTCATGTGTCTCTCTGGAGAGATTATTTGCAAAATTATTCCAGTATTTATATTAAGCATCTATTATAGTCCTTTTTTGGTGAGATTCTTCTTGTAATTTTTTTAAATATGTAGTAGGTGATGTTTTTTTTATGAATGCTCTCCTAGCTCACTTTTTTATTCTCCATTTATTTTGGCACTCATTTGTACACTATGCTTTGGGAACGTCTTTAGGGAAGGTTTTTTTGGATGTTGTCCTGGGGATAGCATGATTAGCTTTATGTATTAGTAAAGATGCCAAGACATCAGCATGTGTGTCAACTTTTGAGTTTGAAATGCATTAATTTTGGGTGAAACTTGTAGTTTCATCATTTAGCTTATTTTGGAACATAGACCAATTTGCTTTAGTGTTGATATATTTTGAGGTGTGTGATTGGGTTTCAGCAGGCTCATTCATGGAAGAAACTATAGCAAAGTGGTCAGTACATAGTCTATCAGTTTTATTTATACAAATTTTATTCAAAATATTTAAAGACACAATTTGTAGATCAATTGTAGAGAATCTGCCACTTTTGGGGTTGAAATATGTATTCAGGTTTGGAGGGGTAGCAACAGCTAATTCAATATTATTTGAAGTCATATTCTCAATCAATTTACCAGCTTTATTTGCTGGTTTATTCCACCACAAAAGGCTGTGGGCATTGAAATCTCCGCAAATAATGATATTTTTTAACAAATTAGAATTATTTATATAATTAAAGAAATCCATGGCATCTGTAGTTTGGCCATTAGGGTTATAAAAGTTTATTATGTAGGTTTTTGTATTATTCAGCCAAACACTGTTACCAATTGCATCAACATCATTTACAAAATCTGGAAAGTTGATGCCACAGAATTTTATATTATTTTAACTGTTAAAGCTACTCCAACTCCTTTTTTCTCTGATGATCTATCCTTTCTTAGGATAGTATATCCCAGAGACTTAATTTGTTGATTTTGGGTTAAATGAGTTTCCTGATGGCAAGCAATATTAATAGAATTATTATTCATAAAAGATATTAGTTCATTTAGAATATTTTCTGTGAGTGATCTTTCGTTCCAGTGGAGTATTGATATGTGTTGTGTTGTTGATTTATTTTTCATATGACTGTGTATCAATGTTCAGCTTTGTTAAATGTAAAGCAAGATCTTTTTTTGCTTGAATGAGCATATCATCAGGGATGTAGATTTTGCCAATTCTGCAATGACTTTTGTTTTCTGTAGTTGATGTATGTTCATGGCCTGAAATGCATTACAGTTTAGAATGAATAAGCATATATTTGGGGATTGCATGTTTGGTTGTGCATCCTATCTGTCAGTTAAGGGATTAATTCCTGGTAGTGTTTCTGGTTTGTTTCTTCTTGAGAGGGGGGGGGCAGGCTGACCTCATCTCACTGGGCAAGGAGGCTTGTTGACTTGGTGATTCCTTCTGATAGGGATGTAAGCTAGGGGGCTTAGAGGATGGTGTTTTATACGTAGTACTTGATGCATTGGGGGCGTTTGACTTGGGGTTTTGATTGATTTCATTACGGGCTTTATGTGGTATTGTTGGGCAGCATTTGCTTCCATTGCTGCAAAAGGGTGTGGAGTGGCCTTCTCTGTTGCTATTTGGAGTGTTAGTGCTCTTTTCTTATATGCAGGGCATAGTGATTTATTGGTAGATTCATATGGGCCTTTGCAATTGATACATGTAGGCTGAGTGTTGCTGCAAGTTGTCAACTCTTTAGGATGGATTGCTTTATAATTACTACACTCTAGGAGAATTTCATTGCATTTGTTTGTTGTGTGTCCTAGTTTGAGACACTTCTGACACTGGATAGGCTACTGTTTTTGTTGGGGATTCTTTTGGGTTCCATTTAGATGCATTAATTGGGGTATTCAGAAGGGATTTTAGATTAATTATTGTTTCTGCTGATTTTTGATCTTGAACAGCTATTAGAAGAGATCCATCACGGTGAATATTAATAGAGAACATTGATTTTATCAGTTTAAAATTGCAACTCTTATTGCAGTAATCTTTTTTATTTCAAAGGGGGTAATAAGAAAAACTTTAAGGTAAATTCCTAACTTTTGGGAGGGAGGATCTTGGGCAGGGAGAGGGGAAATGCTTTTGATTGGGGAGATTTTTTTCTTTTTTTAGAGCTTCTAGAAAGGACCTATTGAAACCCTTTATCATCATTTATAGTAACATTAGCCCCTACTGATCATTGTCCTATTCTCAGTATTGGAGCTATCATGTGAACTTTGTGATAGTGAGCTTGACCAGCCAATATGGGTATCAGTTTCACTGGTATTTGGGGTGGGATCTGGGGGGACTTTATTTTTTGGAGGACTTCTAATCATTGCCTATTGGAAAAAGATTTAAAATAAAACAAAACTAAAACAAGAAAGGGTAATACAATGATAACAAACCGTCTGCACTCTACTATGGGGAAAGATTCAGGATCAAAAGAAACACCACAGTATGGCCCTGAGGAGGATTTGAGCACGATTCGTTCGGTACAACTACAGATTAATTGAGATAATAATTCACAAGAAACAGTTTAAATTTCTTTAAATGTTGCTGCTGTGTTGATATTCTAATCTGGGTTGCAGAGTTATCTTCCTATTCTTCCAAACTTTTTTTAACTATTAAAAAACATTCTCACCTTTGGCTAATCTACTTTTAATATATTCATCGCTCCCACCGTCTTTACTAATAATTAAATGAAAAAACAAGTTTTTTTTAACTGAAAGTAAGGAGCGACATTAAAACTTGAAACGAACAGAAATTATTCCGTATATGAAAAGGGCCATCCCCTCCTCAATATTTCGCTCTTTACGGTAAATTTTTTTATTGTTTTAAAAAATAAAGCTGTGTGAAAGATTCAAACTTTAGCATAAAGAGTGAAGTATTGAGGAGGAGACAGCCTCTTTCATATACGAAATAATTTCCGTTAGTTTTAAGTTTTAATGTCGCTCCTTACTTTCAGTTAAAAAAACTAGTTTTTTTAATTTAATTTCTGAACGTTTTTGAATTAATGCAGCTTTGATTTTGGCTCACCGTACGTGAATAATTAAAACGAAATTTACATATTAACTATTACTTTTTTTGGCTAAATGGCTTTCTCGAAATTTTGTTCTGATATAACTTACGAATTAACTTACGTAACAAACTTCTATATTCGTGTATTTTCATGTATATTAGAGAGTTTGCCCCCTAGTTGATACCTCGCTCTTTACGCAGATAAGTTCGAATTTTGTTCAAATCACAAACCCCTGAATCATAAAGGCCGGTTAATTAGAATAGATAGCTCGTTTGAAAGTACTAAAAAAAACTTTAGGGAAAAGGGCGAGGTATTGACTAGGGGGTGAACCCCCTCACATACATAATAATTTCTGTTTGTCTTAAGATTTAATGTTGCTCCTTACTTTCAGTTGAAGAAACTTGTTTTTTTATTTAATTTCTGATCGTTTTTTAAATAATGCTGGGAAATCCAGCCCCACCTTCATAGAAATGTCCCTACCCCAATGGAAACATCCTCCATGGAAGGATCATCTCCTTAACCCCCTCCTCCAACCCCACCCCCACCTAAAAAGTTTTCTCCTGAAACGTCTTTATACTTCCCATTAACCAATACTAAATATAAACAATGGGCAAAGTTCATCAGAATCATTTATTAACATAAAAGCTTTTGTAGTCAGGGTTTAAATCCCGACTAAATCGCGCTATTATTTACAAAGTGAACAAAGACACAAAAAACTTAATACACATGTCACTTATTGTAGACAGAAACATAGAAAAGGCACAAACGAATTGCTGAAGCGATTAGTGCGACACTTCGGCTGGGCTAACTTTGTTGCTTTTGATCTTGTAGTTACTTTTTTTGTCAGCATTGGAGGTAATATATTTCTGTGTTTATAACTTGTCAGAAGAAACAGGCCAACTTTACAGATAAGTTGAAAACGGCGATCGTGGAGTGACGGCAAATTTAGTTGAGACAGCGCTGATTCGTAATCGGTGTACTGATCAGACAGTATGGCCTTCACCGCTCTTTTCTGGACTGATTCGAGTACTTCACTCATATAGGCAGTGTTCTGAACCTCTGGACCCCATACAGGGCAATCATACTCTAATATCGGGCGAATATATGTCAGGTAGGCTGTTTTCAATTGCGGCACTGAAAAACCAAATCTTCGCAACAGTAAGAGGATACGCATGGCACAGTTCGCCTTTTTTACTACCCCTTGGACGTGGAGACTAAATGAACAGTCAACGCTGAACGTAACACCGAGAATAACTGCCGATGATATGCTTTGGTATGGTGGAGGGGGGCACTGAAAAACCCTTTTGAGAGGGTTAAATCGAAGAATTTTGGTTTTCGTTTCGTTGATTTGGAGGCTGTTTTCAGAACACTGGTCTCTAAACTTGTCGATAAATGATTCACTGAACTGGGGAACGGTTTGAGACTTCTCAATGAGGTATTTTAAGAGGGTGGAAATGTCATCTACGAATTTGAACCGTCAAAATCGGCATGGACGATGTTGATCACTGCCAAGAACAACAAGGCAGCGAGTTTAGTGCCTTGTGGGGCACCACACGTAAGCTCAGACCATTCCGAATCAGTATCACCTGGGTAGAGACCATGTACACTCTGTAGTCGGTCGCGTAAGAAATCTATTATTAATAAGAGAACATGTCTGCAAGCTCCCATAACCGTCAGATTGTTCACTGCAGTATAATGGGGTATCAAGTCGAAGGCTTTTCTATAGTCGGCTAGGAGGAGATCTACAATTGTGCCTCCTTGGTCAAGCCACTCAACAATAAGGTGATACAGATGCACAAGATAAACAGTTGTACTACTACCTTTCAAGCACCCGTATTGGTATGGAGCGAGAGAGTCCTGGACTTGTGACATAAGTTCACGATATATAAATGATTCTACTACCTTAGAGAGGTTCGGAACTATCAAAATTGGGCGGAGTTGGTCGCAAGATTTCGGGTTTTCCACTTTTGGAATGACGCGCACATAAGCTCTCTTCCAAACACTGGGGAACACTTGTTCGCGAAAACACTGGTTAATAATAGAGCTGAGTGGCTATGCGAGAAAAATGGAGAACTCGCGTAACAACTTGACAGGGAGTTCACCAGGGTAAGACGCACAATTTACTTTCAGTTTCTGAAGTTCCTTAATGACGGCATATTCAGATACTTCACATATCTCATCAGTCTCGGTGTCAGCAATGATACTCTCAATTTCAGAATTTGTGATTGATGGGTATGTGGTGCATATGCCGGAGAAAAAATTGTTCACTTCAGTAGCTGATGCTAGTGTGCCGTCATCTTTGAGTAGTCTCAGGTCCTTTGGCGTTGATTTCCCTGCAAGGGTTTTGACCGAGGAGTGCCATTTGTGAGGGTCAGTGTGCAGTAATGGCGTTATTTTCTCTTTTACATACTGTCTTTGGGCTAGTCTCTTTAACTTCACAATTCTGTTACGCAAACTGGCTGCAGCCGCTTGATCTCCAGCTTTGTGGAGACTACAGCGAGTTTTTATCATCTGTTTGAGTTAGCGGGTGATCCATGGTTTGTCAGTGTCACAAACTGTAATAACTTTTGTTGGAAAAAAATCGTGGAACTTTTCCAACAGAAGGCTGTTTAGTTTGCTGACTTTGACATTAATGTCGGCCTCTGCACAAATATCCTCAAAATTCATAACTTCAAGGCCTTCCCCCAGGAACTGTGGGGGTTTAAGTCATCCTCAAAGACATATTTATTAGATTTTTGACTACGCTGAACAAAATGGCTATCTAAATATTTTGATTGGGTGACTTTGCAAAAAAACTGAGCGTGGGAGGGGGCCAAGTTGCCCTCCAATTTTTTTGGTCATTTAAAAGGGCACTAGAACTTTTAATTTCCGTTCAATTAAGCTCTCTTACGATATCCTAGGACTAATGGATCGATACGATCACCCCTGGGGAAAAAAACGAATAAACACCCATCCGTGATCTTTCTTTTGACAAAAATACAAAATTAAACATTTTTGCAGATAGGAGCTTAAAACTTCTACAGTAGGGTTTTCTGATACGCTGAATCCGATGATGTGATTTTCATTAAAGTGTCTATGAATTTTATGGGGTGTTTTCCTCTTACGATATCCTTGGACTACTGGATCGATACTATCACCCCTAGGAAAATAAAAACAAACAAAAAACAAAGCAAATAAACACGCATCCGTGATATTTTTTCTGACAAAAATACAAAATTCCACATTTTTGCAGATAGGAGCTTCAAACTTCTACAGTAAGGTTTTCGATGGTGTGATTTTCATTAAAGTTCTATGACTTGTATGGGGTGTTTTCCGCTTTTTTCGAAAATAAGGTAAATTTTCTCAGGCGCTTAACTTTTGATGGGTAAAAATAAACTTAATGAAACTTATATGCTTGCAATCAGCATAAAAATCAAATTCTATTGATGTATCTATGGGTATCAAAACTCCGGTTTTTAGAGTTTCGGTTACTATTGAGTACCGAAACTAAGTAAGTCGCTCCTTACTTACAGTCCGTTACCACGAACTGTTTGATTAATTAAAAAAACCTTTTCCACAAAATAAGTTGTTTTTTAAAGTGGAGAACTCCAGTAAACCAAAAATGAACAAAAATAGAATCAAATAATCTACCAAGCATACAACTACCACGAATCA
The DNA here is from genome assembly GCF_049724085.1 of Artemia sp. Qi Xiang Cuo. NCBI lineage: Eukaryota > Metazoa > Arthropoda > Branchiopoda > Anostraca > Artemiidae > Artemia > Artemia sp. Qi Xiang Cuo. Next base: position 39,006,158 of record NC_142803.1, read on the forward strand.
CTATCAATAAATAAAAGAAACCCAAAACGAACAGAAATTATTATAAATAACAGAGTCAAAATAAAAATGAGCATAAATTAATATGAATAGGGTTCAAAACCCCTAAGCTTTCTAAAAGCCAGAATATAATTTTTAATTTACTGAAAAAATTCAAATGAATCTGCATCGTCAGTTTAATGCTCATATGCTGATATTTATTCCTTAAGATCTTAAGTAATTTTTGATTTCTTAAGGTTATAAAAGTGAAAACATTTAAAAACAAATTTTTCAGTAAAGTGCAAATTATATTCTGACTTTTAAAAAGCCTAGGGGTGTTGAACCCTACTCATATAAATTTCTGCTCGTTTTGAGTTTGACTCTGTTATTTATTTTAATTTCTGTTCGTTTTGGGTTTCATTTATTTATTGATACAGATTTGTGGTAGTTGTATGCTTGATTACTGAGGAAGCTGTATGCTTACATAGTTACTGTGGTAGTTGTAACTTTTTCAGCAATTTTTGGTCCGGTTCCGAAAACATTAAGAATTCCAAATAGGGATAGGTCCTTTTATTAGACATGGAAACGAAATTATAAAACAAAGACTCTAAATATTTCGATGATACAGTCGGTCATCATCATCAGTAGAGTTACAGTAACTCTACTGATGATGATGACCGACTGTGTCATCGAAATATTTAGAGTCTTTGTTTTATATTTTCGTTTCACTGTCTAATAAAAGGACCTATCCCTGTTTGGAGTTCTTATTGTTTTCTTCATAGAAAAGGCAGTGTGGTCATGAAGAATAATAGTTTGGTCCGGTTCATGGTATTAACTCAAAAATTGCATCGTGTGTTGAAGGGGATGTTGAAAAAGGTGATATTTACATATTACTACCAATGCTACTGCTGCTACTACAACTATTACTACGCATAATTACTGAACCTATCAACAATGTTTAAAAAATTTATGTCTCAAAACTTGGTTTGGATATTTTTTATTGCAAATTATGGGAGTGGAGAGGAGATTTCTTTCAAATCTCTTTGAATCTTAAAAAGGGCACTGTAAATTCCAATTAAAAATAAAATGACACCCATCTGAATTTAATACGACCACCAAATCCATGATAACCTTATATGCCCCCAGGAAATAGCTTAAAACCTTTGCACCAGGACTCTGGGTGGCTTTGTTAGCCATGAAAGCATTGTTATATGCACTTTGGACTATTTTAAACGAAATTACCATCGCACAATTTCAATCAAATGCATTTGGTGAAAAGAGGTGTAATTGAGTAGGAGGTAAGGAGTGCTACTTAACCTCAATCACTATTAACTGTTAAAAAGGAACTAGAACTTCCAATTTCAAATAAATGAGCCACGTCTAAAGCTTTTACAACGATCTAGTCGATAATAGCCTTAAATGTGCCAGGCACATAACTTACAACTCTTGCCCTCAGGCTCTGGTGGATTGTATCAACCTCAAAAGCCTTGTTATATGGTATTTGGACTATTAGGAATAAAAGAACTGTCTCAAAATATTTTTTAGACACATCTCAGTAAAACACGACGTGTTTGTGGGTGTATTTGTCGGAGGAAGGGGGGGGGTCATTTGTAATCTGATTACTTTGAGTCTTAAAATGAGCACTAGACCTGATGATTACCAATCCAATTGGTCCCCTCCAAAGTATATACGACCATCCTTTTTGTAAAAACCTGATATATCGTAAGGGCAAAACTTCAAAGCCTATCCCTAAGAGCTGTGGGGGGAGGGATTGTCTTCCTCAAAGATATATTTTCAGAAACTTTCATCTATGATGAATAAAATGGTTATCTCCAAGTTTTGATTGGAAGTTTTAAGGAATATGCTGAACTTGGAGGGGGGGGAACTCAATGTACCGTGAGTAATATATGATATATTTATAATATAAAAATAAGATTGTTTCCTTCTAAGGATACTTCCGATATAAATTAAACACCCCCTAATTAAGCTTAAATCCCGTTTCAAACTTGAGTCTAAATTCTTAATCAACAAAAGAAAAACCGCATGATTATATTCACAATCGAGCTTGATTAATTTAACAGGACTTTGTAATACTTCGCGGAAATCCAGACGTTTTGTTTTACAGACTGAAAGATGTAAAATGTGGAGACAGTTACCGGTCGAGTTACGGTATTACTCAAAAAAGACGGTTTAGAATTTCGTGAAAATACTTGGCAAAAAAATCACGAGACAATGTCTTATACAAAGTTTCACAGAAAGTTTCAAGTTATCATAGGAATGTGAATGTCTAATCATCAAAATATTGAAAATATATTATTGGACAGTCAGTTAGCATAATGATTTTAGTTTGTAAACACAATGACTTAGTAGTGGGCCCTCTGCAGGAGTTGGGCCAATCGTGAAATAGCTCTTAGGGCGCAGAATCAGGACTCATAATATATAGTGATAAAAAGTGTTTTTCGCTTCTCTATTGTGGTCATTACCATTCTGATTATTATATGAATATTAAGCTGTGAGCGATTATGAAGTTATTATTCTGACTGTAAACACGATTGAAGAGATGCGTTGCTCATATACGTTCATTGTTATATGCCTGAACTGTAAGTTACGATAACAGTATTACGTTTCTATTTGTGATTTTTTATTTACGTGCTAGTATCTCACCACAAAGTAGATGACTAGTTCAAATGTCTCCATTGGAAACGCTCCCAAGGAATCTGATAACCCTAAGAAGTTTATTTACGCTCCTGGATTGATGGCTCCCCAGCCCAATTAATCACCCCACAAGGCAATTCTAACTTATTATTAATCTATTTTATTTTCTCCCATAGGGAGTGGCGTGGTCATTTTTTCTACCCCTTCATTATATTCATCCCCCCCCGTTACAAGTGGCAGTATCTGAATCTAATTAAGCAAAATTCCCCCGGTACAAGTGGCACGGTCGTAAAACTTGGAGGAAAACATTCTAACTAGTTATGCTACAAACTTCTTAATTTAAGTTTAAATCATTGGATATATACAGACTTTTAAGAAAAAGTGTCTAGACCTATAACCGCTAAGCTATATAAGGAAACCCTTTTAGACTATCTCATAGGTGATAGCAGTCTCCCCTATATAGGTTGATTTAAATATTTAAAACGCAAAGATGGCAGAAGAAATAAGTGAATTATTAATTGCGCAAAAATTGGTCGCGAAAAATGTAGAAATAACAAAGTCTATTCCGTAATTTGATGGACAATGAGACATCGCTGAATTTAATATCCAATTGGCCCAATTTGTAGAGATGACTAAAACAGAACTAAAAACATTAATAAGCATGCTTCTCTTAAGATTGAGAGGCCAAGCACTAACATTTTTAAATCAAATTGAAAATACTATAGGGGACGATGATAACCTCCTGGTAAACACAGTAGACAAATTACTAACAGCATTTAAAGACATATTTATCGAGACTAGTTCAACACATAAATTAAAACACGGAACAGTATGCTTTGACCATACACAGAATGTGAGACAATATTTACACAATATACGAATTTCAGTAGAAGCGACATTTGGAAAGGGCTCAGGAGAATTGTATGAAAAATTATCACACCTTTTTGCAAGGGCTTCCCCCAAAATTATAAAGAATGGTAATATCCAAAAATACTCAAACGTTAGATCTTGCACTTCAGGAGGTGGGACGAATGATCGAAATTGAAACGATTGTGGATAACCACAGTAAAACAAAAATAAATACCCTAGGCAAATCGACCACAAGGCTAGCCTCCCTTGAAGGTCAGGCTTCTCCAAATTTCTTTTCAAGGGATAATTCCCCAGTGACACAAAGAAATAGAACGCATGAATCCACTCTACAGAAAACAGTACGTTTTGAGCCCATTAAACCAATTAATTATGGAAATAGTACTGCAATAGTAAGATTCTATAATTGTAATCGACCTGGGCATATCGCGAGAGAGGTCCGTTCCAGGATTAGAGACATAACGGTACCAGGGAATGCCGTCGGTAATGTACAAAATTATGGCAACCATTTGTTCGGGAGAACAAATTTTAGTGCCATTGGTGCACAAAGCTATAGGCAGGGAAGATTGCACCTAACAGTACCTCACAATATGTACCAATAGAATTTGTATAACCCTCCCCCAAATAGACAAAATAGTTATCGATTTGAAAACCTAAACACTCGCCAAAGCCAATATAGTGCAAGAATGGTATATAGAAATCCCGAAAACTTCCCAACAGGAAATGCAAATTTTTCTAGAACGCAAAGTGATCGTACATTGCGAATGCCGTGGGCGCCAGCATCCGGCACTGTTGCAAGAAATTCAAACTACCATAATTATACATGGCAAAATCGCCAAACAAACGTAAATCATTTGGCTAGAGATTCTTTGGGAATATCTGAATCTCTATTCCAGACACCGACGCATGAAATAACTCCGCAAGGAAACGTGTCCGGCCCCTTAGAAGAATAAATTGGACCCAAAAGGGGCCTAGAATATTTTATAGGTCCAACCCAATAGTAGTACCGTTATTTAGTGATAGTAATATTAAATTACCTATATTTAGTGATTTTTGTGTGGCAAATGTTTACTTTAAGGCACTAATTGACTCTGGTGCAACAGTTAATATCATAAACTCATGCATATTTAATATGTTACTTCCACATATTAGCGACAAAAGAATTTTAATAATCCCAATTTAACAAGCGCAACAGGGCATAAATTGGATGCAAAAGGTTCAATTCGCCTAGACGTGAAAAGGGATAATAGAATTTTTCCGACAAGTTTTATAATATACAACAATTTTCCGTATGAAGCCACTATCGGCGCAAATTTTTTAAGGTCTAATAAGGTATTATTAGAAGTTGCAAACGAGAGGCTTGCATACCCGGCAAATACCACTTCCCCTACGCTAAGAGATTGTAACAGAGGTTACGAAAAGAGTGTAGCAGTAAATAAAATTTCTGGTGGTATAATGTCACAATCTTTTGAACCTCATGTCTTGCTACAAAGGGGACGTGTAATAACCAGAAATTCGCTTTCTTATTCTGAGAAATGTTGGAGAAGTGAATCAAATCTAGTAAACGAATTTGGTGAACCTGCAAAAACCAAAAAAGGATATATGACAGCAAATGTCGTAAACAATCAAGAGAATGGTGAAATTGCTGAAAAAATAGTAAAACTAAAGCTGACACCGAGAGATGCCATAAAGACACGGCTAAGAACCAGTGTGAATCTAATAGACAAAAATAGTAAAGAGAAATATTGCGGATTCGCGAATACGGAAAACAAAAATCCCTCCAAAAACGATGCAAAGAGTACAAATATCAGAGATGATTGAACCAGTGGATAGCAAATCCAAAATATGGCTTGCGATCCCGACGAACGAAATTCCTGAAAATCTGTTATGAAAAGAACAGATTTTATCGTACGACAAAGGAGAAGGTTTTATTTGGATAATTAATAACCATGAGAATGATACAATTACGATAAAAAAGGGAACATGTATAGTTCAAATCCAAGTTATCTCGGAGAATGATTTAAATAGATGGGAAAATTCCAAAAGAAACTGAGTTAACGGCATTAAAACTTCAAATAACAAATACCCTCTAACTAAATCGCAATTTTTAAACAAAATTAATATGGACCATATTACTGACTTGTAACTCAAGAAAAAATTATGCAAATTATTATGGAATTTTAAATACGTATTTTCCGCATCTGAAGACGACATAGGGCTAATACCGTTCTATGAACATTCAATTCTAACGACCGGTAATCCCGTCGTGAAACAGCCGTATCGTATACCGTACAAGCATAAAGAGTGGTTAAAAACAATAAAATTCACGATTAGAAAAAAATGAGATTATACGCCTAGTATAAGTCCGTATTCAGCACCAGTGATCTTGGTCCTAAAAAAGAATGGTGACCTGAGACTCCAAGTAGATTATAGAGTCCATAACAAACAACTAGTTAGTGATAAATTTTCTTTACCAAGAATATACGAAATCCTTGACTCTATCTCAAGCAAGAACAAAATTTTTACTTCTTTAGATCTTACCCAAGGTTACCACCAAGTTAAAAAGTCGAAAAAGATGTCTATAAAACTGCATTTTCTACAACTGAATGCGGTTCCTATGAATACTTAAGAGTACCTTTTGGACTTAAGACAAGTTCAAGCTCGCTATGTAGACCCTTATTGCATTCTATTAAGAGGATTAAAGAATATCATTCATTTTGTTGATGATGTCATATGTGTAGGAGAAAACGCTGAACAACACTTAGCAACACTAGCTAAAGTGTTCGAGAATTTCAGAGAGGGCAATTTAAAATGCCAGACTGAAAAAGTAAATTTATTTCAACCTAAAATTACATTTTTAGGAGTAGTGGTGACGCAAGGAGAGATATCCTCAGACCCAGACAAAATAAAATGTGTTGAAAACCTCAAACCCCCTGGAACTATGAAAGACTTAAGAGGAATTCTAGGTCTTACTGGCTAGTTTAGAAAATTCGTGCGCAATTACGCCAAAATTGCGAAACCCCTCACGGAATTAACTAAAGGGAACTCCTAAAATGTTACCAGGTCCCAGGAAGCCCAAACTTCCCTAGACCATCTCAAAAATGCACTCACTTCGTAACCAATATTATCCCTGCCTGATTTTGAAAACGGAAAATTCGTGGTCACAACCGATGCTAGTTCAAAAGGTATTGGTGCTATTCTTTCGCAAATAATTCCCATAGGAAACTCCGATCCTTTACAAGGACCGTCTAATAAAAAAAATAGAAAAAGTTATATGCTATTCGAGTATAACCTTATCAAAAGGCGAAAGTAACTATTCCGCCACAAACCTAGAATTATTATCAATAATCCACCATTTGGATAGATTTAGACATTATTTAATTGGTAGAAAATTTATACTACGTTCAGACCATAAGAGCTTGCAGTACCTGCGCACTTTTAAAAACCCCACGGGAATTCTAGCTAGATGGATTATGAAAATCCAAGATTTAGATTATGAATTTGAATATTTAAAAGGTAAGCAAAATGCAGCTTGTGACTTCTTAAGTAGATTCCAAGGAAATATCTCCGACGGATTATTTTCTGAAACCAAGAAACTAAGGACGCCGTTGGAAGCCGATTAAGACAAAATTAATGATATATTTTCGGAAGTCGATCGGAACGAAATTAACGCTATCAATACTAAGAGTAAACGTGAATATAAGAAAAACAAAGTTAAAGATAGAGTAAAAGAAAATAAGAATAACCATTGTCCTTTGTCCTGGGAAAATATAAAAAGAAATAAAAAAAAAGGATGAAATATGTCTAGCACTTCTTAATTATTTTGTGAATGATGATGTGTTGCCAGATAAATTCAAAACTCTTAGAAAAGAAACAGATAATTTTTACTATGATCTTGATGAAGAAATATTATGCAAAATTGTGACTGCTTAGGCAAATAGAAACCAAACCTCGATAATACCTGTATTACCCCAAAACTTAAAAATACCTGCCTTTGAATATTTTCATTCAGATATATGTGGACATTTAGGGATAACTAAAACCTTCCATAAATTAAAACAATATTTCTATGTCCCTTCAACATTAACAAAACTTAAAGAATTTGTAAGTACATGCGAAGCGTGTAACTTAAGAAAAAAAAACCCAAGCTTATCCTAATCCTCCAATGGGTAGAGTCCCGGTAGCGAGATTCCCATTCAATATTTTCTCATTTGATTTGTATGGAACCAGTGGAGGTTGACCTGTTTCGAATAGAGGCCACACTTGTATTCTTTCAGTTATAGATCACTTTTCTGGATTTACTTTTGCTAAAGCATTAAAGAATCAAGGCGCATATGCCACGAATAAGGCTTTAGCGAAGTTATTTTTAAAGTATGGCATTCCAAACAAGGCTATAAGCGATAACGGAAGTAATTTCGTTTCAAAAGTAACAAAAGACTTAATGAATTTTCTTAACATAGAGAAATTGGTGACATCCCCTTATCATCCACAAGCTAATGGTAAAATAGAAAATAGGCATAAACTATTTTCGAATGTATTAAGTAGTTATACAAAAGACGACAGGAATGACTGGGATCAAATCTTACCTTATTTAACCAACATAAGAAATACTGCTTATTGAGAAACAACCAAAGAAAATCCTTTTTATTTATTATTTGGTCGCGACTTCAGAATACCGTATAATGACATTGTTGAGTCTCGACAATATTATAATAACACGGAGGATTACAAACAAGAGTTCATAAATAGGATGAAAAATTCTTATAAAATAGTTAGGCAAGAGTTAGAAAAATGTAAAACAAGTCAAGAGCTAAGAAACCTACCCAAAGTCAAAAGGAATATATATTTTAAGATAGGAGATAGCGTCTACCTAAAGAATGAGGCAAAGATGGAAGGCAAAAACTTTCCAATAAATATTCTGGACCGTATAGAACAGTCAAAAATATGATAACGATTTTACTTTTAAAATGGCGAACCCCGATCATGGAAGAACTTATAAGGTACATATTATTCGAATAAAAAGAGCCAAATTCCCGGAAAGATGGGTATCGCGTCCCTCTTCTACGGAATCGTCAGACGCAGAAGACGAACCCCCTAAATCAAGATTAGCCAAGTTAAAACAATTTAATTTCAAGCTAGATTATTTTGAAAATGAGAGTGATAAGGAAAACTTAGCTGATAAGAATTCTTAGCCATGAAAAACCTAGTCATTCCCAAAAGAAAGTCCCTAATACCAGTAAGAATAAAACCCCCAAAGAGTCCAAATAGTTCATCATCAGAGAGTGCAGGAGAATTAGATTATACGATATCTCCAAAAACCAAATTTTTCCCTGATAAAATTTCGACCCCTTATCCCCCAAAAGATTTCCAGACGATATGGTTTCCCCAGCGACCCCGATAGAGAGACCCCTGTCGCTACAAGAGAAATTGAACAGAGCTGTAGAAACTCCGGGTACCATTGTAAAGAAAACTCCTCCCAAAGATTCAAGTAAGACAAATCTGCGAGAAGCGATGGATTTAATAAATTTCCCCATAAAAACGAGGCAAAGTACGTTGCCTTGGAATCAAACTCCAAGGATGCCCAGGAAGGACAGCATCATGATATAACCGTGTCCAAGGTCAAGCCTTAACAATGGACTTCATGGAGGGAAACACTAGTGCAAAAAATGCATCATCCCCCGGAAGACATGGCATTTAAACAATGGAGGAACCTTGCAAAAACATTTGATTCGTCTCAGAGTTCTCAAGAGTCTTTCAAGTCTACTGAATTGAAAACTCATAGCGAGGATTTAGAGAATAAACCCTCTACATCCAGAGGAGTAGAAATTTATGAAGGAGGGGCAGGTGATACCTCAAAAACGCGAAGTGTTTTTGACTTCTAAAAGCTCTTTCCACTTCTAAAAGCTCTAATGCGGAATAATCGGAAACCAGTTCCGAAGAGTCTGACGACGAATCAGACCATATGGTAGTTAAAGAAATAGAGAAATCAAAACCGACTTCAGCGGTCGCGCATGCAAAAGAAAACAAAATTAAAAGGTCAAGAATTTTTGAAAAAACAATACAAAAAGATTTATCTTATATCGCTAGCAAAACCTAAAAAGAAAAAACCACAAGACACAGAAGAAAAAGTAACCACGCATTCAGGTCAACAATCAAAAAACCAGACAGATGGAAATATCCCTAGTCAAGATAAAATTAAAATTTTCAATGGTTAGGTATCATGAGGGAATGATAATTTAAAAACTCCCTGCTTATGAATAAAAATTACATAAATATAGAAATTTCATTGCTACATGCCCGCGTATGCTATCTAATGGAGCTGTGTCCGCAACCCTCCACTAGCAAATGTTCCTTGTACTGGAGGGGGCGGATTTCAAATCCCTTATGAAAAATCAACTTATAATCCACAGTAACAAATTTAAAGGTATACAAATAAAATTAAACAAGTCAATATTGGTGAATCTACAGTGATAAGAATGATGTCAAAAATTAGTGATCAATGAGAAAGGCCCAAAGTAGGAAGCTCGTGGTTGGCCGATGATGACAAGTAGTCTTTTAGGTCCTATTTGGCACATTCTGCCTACTGGGTAGCTCCCTTACGAGAATCAACTTTACCTCTACAAAAGTGAACTAATCAATTGAATAGCCCAAAATATACCCAGTTATTGAGATTAATGACGGATTTTATATTGTGGGAAGCTTGTGTCCTGTCTCGCCTACAAACGGTGTTTTGTTTAGTTCGTTGGAGAGACTGTGCCTAGGCTCCTCCATGAAAATCAACTTGTATTTCTATAAGTCGAACCTTGAAACCCATTTCCACTTTCCGTATTGTATGAGATTATCAAAAAAAGTTAAAGTGGTGAATCATCAGTATAAAAGAATGCAATTATAAACTGATTATTTTCAGATCATGGCAACGGAATCAAAGCCTATTCGAAAGGCGATAATTGATACTGAATTTATTACAATAACGAACGCGAATGAAAACATTATATATTCGGCAGCTATGTTGGTGGTTGACGAATAAGAAAATCAGATATATGCGAAAGAATGGGATTTAACCTACAATTTTAAAGGGTATGCATCACATACTTATAAATACTGATCAGCATTCGAAAATACCCCTAATATCGTCTAGCTAGAGGGGAAGTCAAAACAAAATATAGGAAAAGAATCGCGAAACAACTTGGCTGTTTACAATTATTAATAAGACGCCCACAAAGGAATCTCAATATCAAATATTTCTACTCTAAGGGACCCAATGAAATGGTGCTTTTACTCCTCGATAAATACAGAGCTCCCAAAATTTGCTATAATCTAGAGAAAAATCCTCGATGTGTTCAATATAAAGGCATTCATCATCCTTTATCAGAAATTCAATATTATAAACAATTTTTATTCGACCCTGAATCTGAAGAATACAAACCCCTAGGTAGAAAATAATTTCTGAAACGTAAGAAAACACACCAACGAAACAGAGACGCCTATAAAAATAATAACAAGAAATTGAAGAGAAAATTCTAAACTCTAAAACTACACAAGATCCCTTTTTTCCTTTAGGACCCTTGACAATAACGAGTCGCCGTGAATTCTACAATTTTATCACTAGTTAAAATTAAAATCACGCATTTCCAGATACACACACCCCAACGACCTCTTATGTATCGTCATTATTGGCTCAGCGGAAAATCGGAAAGAGATAACCCGAATGGAATGTTACTAACCCCACTAGGTAGACAATTAATTTATTAACAAGAAAACAACATGAAGAAATTTCCTAGTTGTCCGCAGTTAAAAAAACCTGAATTAACATCAGAAACATTACGTTATATGTCTCAACAGTGTTTTCTTTTGCATACAAAATGTCACAGTATGAATAACATAAATAAATCATTGAGCGAGTAGTAGAAGAACTAAATTTCGTCATGTTACATTTTCTCCTAAAATCACCTAGAAGTCCCCTCGAAGATAGAATAATCTTAAGAATAATAGCAAGTTTAGTGTATTATAACTTCATTACACGGGTACTGCTAACAACAGTAGAAAGAACCAGATTAGCGGCTACCATGACATCCAGAATACTCTTACAAAAAATTCCAATGTCCAAATATCCCCTAATTGCCAAATTTATCGCAAAAAATCTATAGCAAACTCAAGATGATAATGGTATCACTACAATTTGGCCACTTAGATTCCTTACACTATTAATAGATCGAGGGTATAACCTACTAAATGGAGGAAATTTTCTTAAAAGTTTGTATAAAAATTGCTGGAACTTTGATGGCATAAACCCTGAAATAAAATCCAACTAGTTGAAAGTTACCGCGCGAGATTATAATGACATAAAGAAAATTGCACTAAATTTTTTGAAGAAGATGAAAATTTTGGATCCAAATTATTCTCTGGTTTTGACATTATTGTACGTGAACGAAAATGTTGTAATGCGTAGCACATACAATTAATTTTTAGAGTAATAAAAGTCATAAATAATCTGCTTTCCTTAGCTGAACGATGTCGCAAAATAATTCGTGAAAATATGCAAAAGAAAGATATATCGAATACGTTAAAAAACCTAAACCTTCCGAACGATCTATTGATCTATTTGATGCACCTGATACACCTGACAAAGATAAGAGTAATAAAAATAACGTAGCATTCGAATTGAAGTTCCTAAACACAAATGTATCATCATGAGAAGTTCATCGCCTTAATACCAAGCTAGCGTTGTTAGAAACACGTAATGTACTACCAAAAGATACTTCAATATTAAAATTGAATGTAGATGAATATGGAAAGAATTGTGTATACAGATAAAATTATCAAAATAATGTCTTAAAATATAAATTCACTAAAAACACCATAAATTTTATTTTCGAAATTTTTCCTTCTCAAAGAATAATAATAATTGTGAATCAAGTGAATCAATATTAATGAAATAGCGTATACTCTACGCAAAGTTAACCCATACATTTACCTCAATTCTTAGAAGAGTAATAATCTTACGAGATTGATAACTACCTAGCATCCACCGAGCATCTAGATAACTACCTATTAGTTATCAATAATAGGAACATGTAAATATCGAATAAATTAATCTCATAAATAAGAATTATTTTGTCTTAGTGTAAATTCTAATAATTTTAGTTGCAATAACAAAAATACTCTTATTAAATGATTTACAATATAGATAGGTCAACAACGTAATTATATATTGCATGCGTATTTATTTATGTTACTTACTCGAAAATATAATATAAAAATTTGTTGTATAGTAACTACTAACTAAGCATTTAAGGTATATCTCAACCAGTCATAAAAGCATACCACAACCAAAGTAAAGCTAGGATTCCCATAACCATTCTAATCCTAAAATATTGTTCGTAAACAGAAACTCTGTTTCACGCTTATAAATCAGTTTTGTTTGGCCAATGCCATAAAACAGTTCAAAATCCAATTAATATAAATTACTATTACAAAATAGCCCAAGTTAAAAGTTAAAACGCCCAAACTATTTTGAAAAAAAATAAAATAGTAAATAAACGAATTTTGCAAAAATAGGTAAAATTAATAATAAATTAATTTTAGAAACAAACAAAAAGATGAGGCTTAAGAATATCATCATAATCCTCGTTGTTCACGCAGCAGCCCAAGATATTGTTAAACATGGAGTAATATTTAAGCATGAAAATTCACTCCTAGCCAGCCATAATGCATGGGAAATCTTTATGAAATTGGACCCGAAACCCTTCGAAACCTTGTTTCAACAAGTAACAAGACTAGAGAAAAACACGAATGAACTCAAAGAATCGATATTTCAATTCCTAAGGTCGAATAAAAGGATTACAAACCAGTAAAATAATGCATAGTAAAGATAATAAAGAGTTCCCGATTCCGGTTATCCCAAAGCTAAAATCAAAATTCGTGATATATGATTTTGATAAGAAAATGGCTGAAATTGACATGGAACTAGCACCAACGAAGAAAGAAGGAAAAGATCAGCGAATAATATTGAATACTTGTCAAGACACTTTACTGCAATGAAATCTATAGAAAACCCTAAATTACTGACTACAAGGAAAGGAAAACCTTCTGATGGAAATTACGCAATGATAAACGAACTACCAAGCCTATAGACTCTTCTCAAAGAATTATGGCAAAGTCATGCTGAGAAAAACGTCACAAAACGGATATCATCCAAATTAAGAAAGGAAAATGACAACAGACAAGATACTAACCTAAAGGAACTAGACAAATCAAGAAACAAGTTTTCAAGTACCCAACAAGATCATGAATATGCAAATCCCACAGAAGGAAATGAAAAAGATATCACAACAACCACACCTACGTATGAGACCGCAGCCAAAGAGATACAATCTTCAATATCGGAAACCACGGCAAACACAGTGCCAGAATTGATCGCACTTAGCAAAGAATCACCTAGAAATTTAACTATATTAACTTTTCTAAAACCCACGACATTCAAAAAATGGACTTCGTCAACAGGGCCCACGTTTACGCATACCCATTCTATTGGCAAATTCCTTATAAACGCAAGGGCAAGAATCCCGGTAAGACGTACCGAAATAAAAACGATAAAATACAAGGGCTTAAGCCAGAAGAAAAGAAAAATAATTATAAAAAAGAGGAAGAAGACAATTACGTACATAAGAAATGTTGGACAATAGACGGTAAACGTACTTGAGCTAGACTAGCCATGGCCGACGAACCGACAAAAGAAGGTATTGTACATTTACCTGATCTAAATGAGTAAAACGCCCAGAAAGTATCAACTCATCAAGCCTTCTTAATATTATACAGACAAAGATTGCAAGCCTTATTTGAATTATTTAATACGGAAATACAAAAATTAAAACAAAGCACCGCGCGAATTTTTGAAGTATTCTTTCGAAGAAGTAAATACCGAAGGTCTTCAAGCCTAATTCTCTTCATTGGAGAACTCGCCTCCCGCCTTTTTGGTTTAACAACGGAGGGAGACTTAAATATCCTACGGGAAAATGTAAAAAAGTTGAATAATGCCATGAACCTAACGCTGCACGTCCAGAAAATTCAAGCAAGTATATCAAACTACCAAAGAGACAAAGTCGAAACGATATCTAAGAAAATCTCAAAAATGTAAATGTAATGAATTATTTAAGGAACGAAGTGGATTAAGTGGTGACAGACGCGAGCCTTGCCATGGTATCACTCGATATAATTACCATGTCACTACTAAATCTGCCGACAGATGTTAGTAAGTTTGAATTCGCATTATTCGCCCTCACGGGAAGAACTTTGTCATACGACCTAGTAGATCCTGCTAACCTAAAAAGTATTTTAGACTAAATAAAAACGCACCTAACATTTGGTTTACATTTACCCATAGAGCCAGAAGTATCAACTTTATTCCTTTATTATACAAAATTAAAAGTCCACATCACGGAAATAAATGAACAATTATTCGCAGTAGTAACAATTCCATTGATTAACCAACAATCCATATACAACTTGTACAAAATTTCGACCTTCCCTGCTAATATAAAGAGGAAAAATTCATTTATGACTATCACACCTGAAGCAGAGTATTTACTTGTTGATCAGGATAGACGAAAATATTCCCTAGCTAATCCACAAGACTTAAAAGAGTGTGTATCATTCAAAAACCTAGTATGCCAGCTTACGTTGCCTATTTATAACGTCAAATCTGGATCTTGTATGTTAGGTATATTTTTGAAAGACACACAACATGAACAAATACCTAATTCGTGCGAAGCTTTGATAGGAAGTGCTAAACGAGAAATATTCATACACCTTAGAAATGATCTTTGGTTATTTTCTGTTCCAAAAGAAACTGTTGGAACTTTGTCTTGTTATAATAATACAGAAAGAATCGATCCAAGTTACAGGACCGTATTGCTATTACAAGATGTAGATACGATAACCATAAAACAAGGATGTCGACTTGTAACTAAAGAGACGACTGTTCAAACACCGTTAATAATAACGAGCACAAATATAATAAATCCTAAAATAATCAATTTTAAGGCAATCAACCTGTCGTACACTATTCCCAATATAGAAAGTGAGGAAATGAAAACCTCAATATGATCCAAAATAAAAAAGAATAAAGGAACATTACCGCTTACAAAAATAAGAGAAGCATTAGACTCCCAGATTGCCCTATTTACAAATGAAGACCAAAGATTAACGTACTTGATAATAGATACGGATTATTCTCAACCAATTTCTGGTGGAAAATACTACTGACCGTATGTTTCGCATTCGCGATTTCCTTGACTATGAGAACCTTATTGACTTTTAATTATGGAAGAATTTTGAGACTAAGAAGGCAAAAAGCAAAGGACAAACCGGGGAAACGGCTGAAATGCAGAAGTTAAACCCGGAACCCCATGAAAACGTCTAAGCCAAGAAAAAGGGGAGACATTAGAAAACGAGTGGGTATACAGGTCTCCACTCGTCCTTGCTAGGTCTAGTTCTCTCATTGTAAGTGTTGTTTACGTAAAACCGTGCGGTTACGACGCTGCAACATGCGTTTCTTAAACAGCAAGGACGTGCGTTAACAATAAAGGTATGAAATATGTTGTAAACTGAGACCTCATAACTTAATGATTTAGCGTAATTTATGTTTAAATGGTTATTTTGAATCTAATGTAGAGTTAAACAAGTGTTGAAGGAAATTAAAATTAAGTGTGTGTAAAAGCGAATACTAAGGAGCATAATAAGAGACCTTACTAAAAGTTAAAGGAATTGATCTCTTATATCGTCGTTATTCTGTAACAACTTAGAAAAAATTTCTATGTTTTAGAGTTCCCAATTGAAATTCTATATATTTGAACTAACATGATCATAATGTCGTTTTATTAAAATCAATATATGTGTAATAATATTAGTTTATTTGTTTAATATTGTCTTGTAGTGCGACATTCAATATTAAGTGTACCCAATCTTATTGCTTATTATGTATTGTGACTACTCGTTTTAAAGATCGTGTGATTCTGCCTCTTTTTTTTAGTACGGGAATTGGAATAACTTACTGTAAATCAATCGCTACAATATGTAGCCGAGCGTAAATACAGTCTATTAGCATCTATTTTCATCATCCCTCAACCAACGAAAAGTACTCACCATAAAGTAAAGGTAACGAAACTACGACATAAACTGCGATTACCTTTAGATCGTTGTTTCCTCAATCACAAACCATATTATGTATCAGGTAACAGTATCTAATAAATCTCAGTATCCAGTGCATTATCGAACTATATAAACATATCAATCCTGAGAACCCCATCGACCAGCACAAGATATAAGTACATAAATATCACCCTTGATATTCCTTATGAACCCATGTACCATATAACTGTATAGTTATGATATTTGATGAACCCAAATTATTTACGTGTCGCAGATTCACGCGTTGAATCCCTTTTGACCATTTCACGGGATCCATCCTATCACCTCTATCAAATGGTCGTAAATTCCTATCTCTGTAATCCCGTAAATCTTACGAGATAATTTCTGAAAAATTGACCTGGAAACCAACCACAGAATTACAGAAACCAAAAGTAACTCCAGTGACTAACCCCTCAGTGACAATAATCCTCCCACAAGTTAAAGATAATATGTTGAAGGAGTCACTAAAGTTGAACGTCGACCCATTCCAAATCCAAACAGCAATTCCTCTGTGATCAACCAAGGAATCACCGCAAAAGTCAATAGATACAAGCGATGCAAGATCAATTTTATAAGGGAACTTAATCTCTGAGTGCACGACGAACAATTTTATACGAGAAATACACTCTCTATGTGCTTTAAAATAATCTAAGAGTGAAATGTTGAGATGAAAGTCAACCCAACTATTACCAACGCGATCTCAGTGTTCATCTCCTTAACGATAAAGCACCTTATGGACTATCCAAAGACAGCAGGTGAGAATGAACTCTGATATCAAAATTCCACACACCTGTGCCTGGATGTAACATTTCCCACTTGACAAATTAATGAAAACCCTTCGTCCAAGATGAAACCAGCCATGCTTGAACTATTCTGTGAAGCAACTATATTGTAAGTGTTTTAAAAGTTTTTTGCACAAGACGAAAATAGTGAAGGACCACAATTCACAACAGATGGAGTGAGTAAACTAAGAGACACTTAAGATGGTGAAGTAGGTGTGAATTTGCATATGACACATTTTAATAGTTTTGATAAATTAACTATTTTGATATCTTATCTTTAGTATTACATAACGAACAGACCCAGTGAAAGCATTTCTAAATTCCCAGTGAACGTGGTGACATAGTATTTATGTTTTAAATCGTTCATCTATACATGTATTGCTAATTGCTTAGATAAAGTTATGTGTAGTATTGCAGTATTATTCCATTAATTTACCGTAGATAGAAAGTATAATAAAGACTAGCATTTCTATAAATAACATTAGATAAAGACTTGCAAATTTCAATTAATATGATTATTATTACATTAAAATATCCTAAAACAGTAGTAGTATATCCCCTACCACATAAAACATTTCCCCTTGATAATGTTTCAAAGGTTGAAAGTGTAAAAGCTACGAGTATTAGATGTCGAAAAAAACAAAAACAAATATTTAGTAATGTAGCTAGGCTGTAACCATAGATAATCTTAAACCGGTGGAGGAACATTAGAAAAGGATATATAGTAAAATAAAAAAAGTAATACAGAAAGTTTTTTAAGACTCTTGATTAAGCTTAAATAAAAGTATAAAACAATACTATGTTAATTAAAATTACGTAGGACAAATAGTAAATAAATCGTGAATATTTCAAAAACCCAAGGGCAGGCAAGTCCTAATGACAGGACGTCATTAAATAATGGGAAGGGTAATATGTACCGTGAGTAATCCGTGATATATTTATAATATAAAAAATACAATTATTTCCTTCTAAGGATACTTCCGATATAAATTAAACTCCCCCTAATTAAGATTAAATCCCGTTTCAAACTTGAGTCTAAATTCTTAATTAACAAAAAAAAACCGCATGATTTTATTCACAATAGAGCTTGATGAACTCAACAGGACTTTGTAATACTTTGCGGCATCCCAGACGTTTTGTTTTGGAGACCGAAAGATGTAAAATATGGAAAAAGCTACCGGTCGAATTACGGTATTAATCAAAGAAGACGGTTTTGAATTTCGCAAAAATACTTGGCAAAAAAATCACGAGACAATGTCTTATACAAAGTTTCACAGGAAGTTTCAAGTTATCATAGGAGTGTGAATGTCTAATCATCAAAATGTTGAAAATGAATTATTGGACAGTCAGTTAGCATAATTATTTTAGCTTCTAAACACAATGACAAAGTAGCGGGCCCTCTACAGGAGTTGGGCCAATCGTGAAATAGTTTTCAGGGCGCAGGGTCAGGACTCATAATATATAGTAATAAAAAATGTTTTTCGTGTCTCTATGGTGGTCATTACCATTATGATTATTATATGAATATTATGCTATGAGCCATTATGAAGTTATTATTCTGACTGTAAGCACGATTGAAGAGAAGCTTTGCTCATATACGTTCATTGTTGTATACCTGAAACTTGAGTCACAATAACCCCATTACGTTTCTATTTGTTGTTTTTAAATTATATTCTAGTATCTTACCGCAAAGTAGATAACAAATTTAATTGTCTCCATTGGAAACGCTCCCAAGGAATCTGATAACCCTACGAGGTTTATTTACGCTCCTGGATTGATGGTTCTCCAGCCCAACTAATTACCCCACAAGGCAATTCTAACTTATTATTTAATCTATTCTATTTTCTCCCGTGGGGAATGGCGTGGTCATTTTTTCTACCCCTTCATTATATTCATCCCTCCCCCCATCACAAGTGGTGGTATCTGAATCTAACTAAGCAAAATTCCTAATTTCAAATCAAGGCACTAATGGCAGTAAGGGCACTATAACTTCAAATTTCAGATCAAATAAGCCCCATCTGATATTTTTACGACCGTCAATTCAATAAAAACCTTAAAGGCCCTCATAAAATAACTTACAACCCTATCCCCGGGAAGCTGGGATATGGGCACCCAAAAACTGAATTTCAGAGTGAGGCTTACCTGATCTAATCGGCACTTCCAATGCTGGATAATAGAAATATCAAAACAAAATATAAAAATATAAGGCAGCATCATTCAGCCAGGGGGGGGGGGGCTGAAGCACCCCTTTTCATCCCATATTGGCACCCCGGCGCTGGGGGGCAGTGTCATCCCAAGAGAACTTATTATATAATGTTTTTACTTTTTTGAAAAAAAATCGCTATCACGTAATTTCAATCTTATTATTTAATCTATTTTATTTTCTCCAATAGGGAATGGCGTGGTCATTATTTCTACCCCTTCATTATATTCATCCCTCCCCCCCCCCATTACAAGTGGCGGTATCTGAATCTAATTAAGCAAAATTCCCAATTTCAAATCAAGGCACTAATGGCAGTAAGGGCACTATAACTTCCAATTTCAAATCAAATAAGCCCGATCTGATATTTTTACGGCCGTCAATTCAATAAAAACCTTATAGGCCCTAATAAAATAACTTACAACCCTATCCCCGGGAAGCTGGGGTATGGGCACCCAAAAAGTGAATTTCAGAGGGAGGCTTACCTGGTCTAATCGGCACTTCCAATGCTGGATAATAGAAATCTCAAAACAAAATATAAAAATATAAGGCAGAATCATTCAGCCAGGGGGGGGGGGGCTGAAGCACCCCACTTCATCCCATATTGGCACCCATGCGCTGGGGGGCAGTGTCATCCCAAGAGAACTTATTATATAATCTTCTACTTTTTTGAAAAAAAAATCGCTATCTCGTAATCTCAATCAGATGCGTTTGGTGAACTAGAACTTCCATTTTTGCAACCAAATGAACATATTCTAAAGTTAAACAACCATCCCTTCCATAAAAACCTTAAATACCCCCTGGGTATAACTTACAACCCTTGCCCCTAATCTCTGAGTTTTTTTTAACCCCAAAAGCCTTGTTATATGATATTTATACTATTTTGAATAGAAGGGCTATTTCAAAATTTCTATAAGATACAATTCTGGACAATACGACGTTTGTGTGAGGGAGAGGGGATGTAGCTGCCTTCGATCACTTTGACTCTCAAAAAGAACACTAGAGCGTCTGATTATCAATCCAGTGAGCCCCCTCCAAAGTTTTTATGACCAAGTTCTCAGTACAAACCTTTATACCCTCAAGGCATAAGTTACAAGCCTTGCTCTGATGGCTGGGGGGAATCATTATCCTCATAGACATTATTTCCAGACCATTCAAATACTTTGAACAAAATGGCTATCTCAAAATGTTGATTGGAAGGGTTTGGGGAAATAATGGGTTTGAGGGGGAAGGGTTTATTTGCCCTCTGATCACTTTAGACTAATAAAAAAGGCACTAGTCTTCTCCGTTTCCAATCAAATGAGCCCTTTTTGAAGCTTCTACGACAATACTTTCTATAAAAATCTTATATGCCCCAAGGGTATAACTTACAACTCTTGTCCTGAGGGGTATGGAGGGGGATCATCCTCAAAGACACAATTTCTAAACCTTTCAACTACATTGAACAAAATGGCTATATCAAAATGTCGATTGAAGCCTTATCAATTTCCACATTTTGGGTATTGAAGCCCAAAATGTTGATTGAAACCCTATCAAGCCGTATCAATTCATATGAGCTCTTTTTGTAGTTTCTACGACCGCGCTTTCAATAAAATCCTTTTATGCCCCCAGGGTATAACTTAAAACCCTTGCCCTGGGGATTTGGAGGGAGTGTCATTCTAGAAAAAATAATTTCTGGATCATTCAACTACATTGAACAAAATGGTTATCTGAAAATTTTGATTGGATGTGTTTGGGGAAACTTTGGGCGCGTGAGGGGGGTTAGGTAGCCTCCAACCACTTCTGATTATTAAATAGGGCACCACCCCTTTTAATTTCCAATCGCATGAGCCCTTTCTGAAGTTTCTGCTACAATGCTTTCTATAAACAACTTATAAGGCCCCAGGGCATAACTTACAGCCCTTGCCCTGAGGGCTTTGAGGGGGTTGTCATCCTCAAAGACCTAATTTCCAGAACTTTCAACTACTTTGCATAAAATGGCTATCTAAAAATTTTTTGGGATATGTTTGGGAAAATGGTAGGCGTAGAAGGGGTGTTAGTTGCCCTCCAATCACTTTCGTCTATTAAAAAAGGCCCAAGCCCTTCCAATTTCCAATCGAATGAGCCCATTTTGAAGTTTCTACTACAATTCTTTTGATAAGAAGTGCCCTGGTCTGAAAAAAATACATTGTGCCAACATCATTCTTTACTTAGGCAGCACCATTGCGCTGCCTGTGATACTACTAAGTTAAGTGAAGCTATCCACCTGATCAATCTTTTTGTTATCCACCGTGAACATCGAAAGCGGATTATATTTATGACAGAAACTAAGGATTAAAAGTTGACTTGATTTAAAGTACATTTCAACGCTAGACTAAGCGTGTGATTTGCTAATTACATCTGTGTTACCTGTTTGTAGATATTTGCCAAGTGAAATACCAATTAATGAAATCAGAGATGATTTCTGTTTCATTTCAAGGCGCAGGCTGAATTGTTTATTTTGACCTTGTTTGAAAGCGGGCCCCTCTGGATTTTTATTTCTTCGAAGAAAGGTGCCCTTGTGAGTAAGTTTTCGTTTAATGTTTCTTTAAGAGAAGACTTAACACATTTCCATAGGAATTTATTGTTAGTTTTAAGGAATTTGAAAATGACGGCTATTACGAAGGTTTATTTCGATCAGAAGCATCAAAAGCTTGTGCAGTTGGTGGGTAGTCTGGAACAAGGAATTAGTGCTTTCCGCCAAGAAAACTTCCAACTTCGGCAGGAAAATTACGTTTTGAAATCAGAATTAATTAATATAAAGAAATTGTACCTGCATTCTGAGCTTGCCTGTAAAAGTCAAAATCTTCTTCTTCACGGGATTACCGTTGCGTCTGGGCAAAGTGCAGAACTCGCTGCTCGCGAGCTTCTGACTGATATCGGGTTCGCATATGCTGACGCTATCTCATTTGTGAAGTGTATCGCTTGAATAGTAATAGGCAGACTGGGGCTTCTACAAGGTCTTCTGCTAGGAATGAATTTGAGGCAATTGTAGTTAAATCGACAAGCATTACTGATAAAGACAGTATTATGCAGAACTGTGGAAAGTTCAAAGGCTCTCGCAAAAGTATCAGTTACGATTTACCTCGAGACCTATCACGTTGCCGTAGATACCTTTTAGCGTACGGGTATAGCCTACGCACTTCTGCTTCCCCGTTAGTGAAAGTGGCTGAAACCAGAGCTATTTAGAAAGGGATTAACACTTCGCTTGAAGCTAAGAAAAATTCCAAAGCTAAAAACTGCATGCCTGTAGAGGACACTTGTTTTGATCCGTTTAAGTTCTCTGTTAGTGCGTCTAACGCGATCATCCCTTCAATTGTGAATGAAAACTGATTTTTGTTGTTTAGTTGCCTTATATTATCTCGTCTGGTTTCTTCCTTTGTTTTCAGTATTCTTTTGGTATATTTATTGTTATATTTATTATAATATGATTGTGCTCCTACGGATGTGTGTATTCATCTTAAAATTTATCCATCGACGATCATTTTTCCTGATTTTCGTTTGTTTCTTAGTTTTTCTTTATTTCTTTCACTACATCTGTATAGATGCCATAGCTCTGCTGAGATGCTGACAACCTTTGGTCTGGTGTGTTTGGTTGTGGAGTGGATCTACCATCTACCGTAAGTAATTTGATAACTTCTTTTGATGACCAGGGTGGTATCAACTCTTTGGCAGAATGTTCTGTGGAGTTACAAAATAATCAATTAGATATTGAAAGAGTCATTAATAATTCAGTTGGAAGTAGAAATCAGAAGAGTAACGATCCTAGTTTGGGTAATAAAAGTCAGTATGTTTCGCAATTAAATGGTTCTGCCCCCTGTAAACGAGATGGTATTTTCTTTGAGAGATAGGCTTGAGAATCTGTCTTTTGAGATAGGAATTTTCCCTGAATCTCTCAAGCGAGCAAAGGTGACAGTGCTGTATAAAGGTGGTTCTCGGAGTGATCCTCCTAATTATAGGCCAATTTCTCTCCTATCTGTTTTCAGCAAAGTTTTGAGAAGGCTATGCTATCCAGGCTTCTTAGTTTTCTGGATGCAAATGAATTGTCGCATGATTTCCAGTTTGGATTTAGAGCGAATCACTCTACAGGGCAAGCTTACACAGCTCTCTTGAATTTCATTCATTCAGCAATAGACTCTGGTCATATACTGGGGGCTTTATTTTTGGATGTTCGTAAAGCTTTTGATTCCTTGACTCATCGAATTCTTCTTTGGAAACTATCGCATATTGGTATCAGTGGCGCCAATTCACGAAAATGTAGGGGGGGGGGCAAGGATTTGTTTTCGATTTTTTTAAATTAAGATTCAAAAAAAAGAACAACATTTAGCAAACACACCTAAAACAGGGAGGAGCGGCGAGGTCGCTGCTTGGCAAAATCGTCGACTAATCTATCCAAATCCAGTTTCTTTACCTCCTCTTTTTCAACGGCCATTATCATGAGATCACTGAGTCTGTCGCTTCCCATCGTCGATCGCAAATAGTCTTTCACACGCCCTAATGCCGAGAAGAATCGTTCATTACTGGCAGTGGTCACAGGCAAAGCAGCAACTAGCTTCATCAGTTTTAGCACTGCAGAATAGGCAACTGGGAGGTCGGATAAGATTTGATAGCTCGAAGAAGATCCAGTTTTGAAATATCACTTTTTGACAGATGCAGCTTTGCAAGAGAAAGCTGGGATTCTATGGCATGGTCATCAACACAGAGAATCTCTTGATAATTACACATAACTCTTTCCACTTTCGAAAGTTCGAGAAAATTGGAACTTGAGGGGTCGAAGGCTGATAAAGCATCGAGCAGAGGCATATTCTGCATGAAACATTGGTCCATCTCACTCGTGAAACGAACTATTACCTCAAAGCACAGAAGTTTACCACAGTCTGATTCAACTGGCTGACTGATATTGCGTTTACCGGTTATTGAGTTTGAAAGAAAGTCTATGAAACGAATAGAAATGGCTTGACTTTTCTTGCTTTGAGCACTGGTTTTAGATTGTGGCGATTTCGGTTCCTGGATATCGTTTAACGCCAAGAATTCAGATAGGTTTTTGCTTAAGTTGTTCCATTTGTTATCATTTCTCAGCTTTTTGAGTGTCTCATATGTCCCAGAAATCAGTGCAAGTACCTTATAAATCAAGAAACTTCCGGATTGAAGCTGTTTTGATAAACAATTTACAATGACTAATACTTTTTCCATTATGTGTAAAGTTGAAGCAAAAGAGGCAGGGTTGATTTTGTCCAGTAGTCCTTTTGCTTCACACGCTGCCTCGCCGTTGGAACTATCAGAGACTGCGGTAAGCACAGCAACAATACAATCAAATCTAGCCTTCACCTTCGAAATAGAGCGGACTGCGTAAAACCAGCGAGTCTGGACAGTCCTCTCTAGCTCCAAGACTTTTTACCCGCCAATACGCTGGGATTTCACAAATAGCTCGTGTCGAGTATTGCTGCATCATACAAATGTGTAATGTTTTTGCACCACAGAGAAAATTCAGGAAGTTCGCTGATATTTTTTAGGCAGTCAGTCAAAACCAAGTTTAATCTGTGGACGCGACAGTTTACATAAACTGCATGAGGCACCTTCTCCCTAAACTTTGCTTGAACTCCGTTAAATTCCCCACTCATAACGGATGTGCCATCATAACATTGGGCAACACACAGCATCGAATCTACACCAAGCTTTTCTATAGTTTCACAAGTCAAGGTGGATAAGCTCTCGGCGTATAATTTGTGCATGTGATAGCAGCCAATTGGTCGCTCCACTACTTTTCAATTTGATATGTACCTGAGTAGGATCGCTAATTGTTCTTTTCTAGAAATGTCTTTTGTCTCGTTGACAAGAATGGCAAAGTAATTAGCTGATTTTAATTCTGAAATAATATCTTGGCGCAAGGCATTTCCTATCAGTGTAACTGCGTCATTTTTGTACTGATGACTGCAACAGTGACCATATCGGCGCTGTAACTTGGCCTTGAGCTTTTCGTCGCCTCTAGACATTTCCTCCATCAACTCAACCAAATTACCCCGGTTTGCAGATGTTTCTTATTCGTCATGACTCATAAAAGGATGATTCTGGCGGCCAAGAAAGCCAATACTGCGAAAAATGTATTTCCATATAATCTCTATTTTCTTGAACTTCTTGAGATCTGGATTGAATTAAGGCATTTGCTAAAGATTTCGAAGTATCAGTACTCATTATCTTAAATTCCGTCCAGGCTGACATACAATACCTGTGTCTTTCAGAACCATCATGTTGCTTTAATAAACAGAACTGTCTTTCCACTTGTAAAATCTTGAGTCAGTGAAAGCCCATTTTCGTGCAATTTTTCCAGCCCTTTGGGTCCCCATACAAAAATGGTGGGAATCAAAACAAAACATGGAATTCAGATTTTTTGAGCATTTAATCCATTCTTAATTCTTATAGTAATATGCACTGAATTTCTTACCATTAGAATTGGTAACTGGATATCTCTCAAGAATAGGTCGAGCTGGCTTATTGTGATGCGTCCTAGAGATATCTGAGAGAGTTAGTTGACTACTATTAGAACCCGCAAGGGGTTCAGCAATGCAGACTAAACTTTCATGTTGATCTGAGCCATTTATTGTTCCGCTTGTTTCCGAAACTCTTTCACAGGTGGGGGAATTTATCTCAACTAACTCGAGACTTTGGGCGCTGACACTATTGCCAGTTT
Source organism: Artemia sp. Qi Xiang Cuo (assembly GCF_049724085.1). Taxonomy (NCBI): domain Eukaryota; kingdom Metazoa; phylum Arthropoda; class Branchiopoda; order Anostraca; family Artemiidae; genus Artemia; species Artemia sp. Qi Xiang Cuo. The sequence continues at coordinate 39,032,532 of NC_142803.1, forward strand.
CTTGCACTAAAGTTTCTTCATTTTTCTTCCGCATTTTCACCGAAAAAAATCCAAAGTTTGTTGTCGATATTTACTCACAGTTTGATTGCGATGTAAACCTTGCTTTCTGCTGATAAAGTGTTTACTTTGATAAGCGTAGCCGAATCATTCAGAGCTATGGGTTCTCGTGGAGGAGGTAGAAGAGTCTCTTTCACTATAAACTATGTGTTTTATTGTACTAAGTTTATGTACAGTAGTTTAAGATAGATGCAGTTAAACGAGTAGTAGACAAGGACTTCACTCAGACATGGCAAGAGAAGAACTGAAGAAACACGTAGAAACTCACTTAGAAAATCACTCCCATACTCCACGGTGAAACTACCCCGCTTAGAAACCCCAAAAACCAATCACTTACATTTCCTGTTCACGACAGTCCCATACACTCCACTGGGACTAGTCATCCCATAAACTATTCAACAACGTCAAGAATCTGCAGACCAAAACCCCCTTTAAACCCTAGAACACATTTCCTTTCCCAGCTACTAAAAAAGGCAATATACAAAACTCATAGTTTACAACGAATTCTTCACAAGAACAATAACGAAACGGGTACTGACCACATGAAGCTTAGTTTTGAATGAACCCTACTCAGAAATAGAATAGTGTGGACACGCTCACTCTTAGACATTTCAAAACAAGATTCTATAATTAGGGCACCAGTTTGTTGGTCGTATTTATTGGACCAGTTGCTGGTTTAATATAGCAAATAGCTAAAATAGAAAATAGCTGTGAAATATAAATAAGAAGGTAATTTTCAAAGTCTAGGGGGGGCCAGGGCCCCCCCCCCTGTCCCCCCTAATTGGCACCCCTGATTGGTATAAGATCAAATGCTTTCTCTTGGTTTGAATCATATCTTTCTGGTAGGCTTATTTCAATTGATCCGATTTTCAATAGCCCTTCTGAAGTATATAATGGCGTCCCTCAGGGATCTGATCTTGGCAGAATTTTATTTCTGATTTATGTTAATGATCTAACTTCGGCAGTTACAAATACTAGGCCCCTGGCATGCTGCAAGCTTTGTCATCCTAATGTTCGTTCGTGTTCCAATATTACTTCTAATGAATATTTTCTCGTTGCTTTTGCAGATGACACCACTCTTGAGACCCTTGGGAGGACAGAATGTAAAATCAAGTTTAACCTTGTGGCAATATTTGAGAAAGTTATTTCATGATTTGATGGAAATTACTTGGCCTTGAATGTTGGTAAGTCACATTTTCCAATTTTTTCTCGAATTGTTATAGGTTTTCCTCATCTTACACAACTTCAGGTGTCACAAGGCTCCTTTTGTAGACCAGAGAATAGGGTAGTCCGGTTTCTTGGTATCCTGCTTGGTAAGAGCCTTTCATTTAGAAACCATATAGCCCTGATTAGGGTTAAAGTCTCACGGAGTTTGGGTTCGATTTGAAAACCTGGACACACATTTCCTGGATCTATTCTGAAGCTTTCTTTCTTTCTGCCATGTCCAGTCACATGTTTCCTATTGCCCCATTATACTGATGTCTACTTTTCCTTCTAAACTGTGGTCACTTTCTGTCATACATAATAAAGCACGGCGTCTGGTCATGGACACCAACACCGCTCTTAAATCTACAGTGTTTACATTCTTTCTTGTGCTTCTTTTGTCTTTCATCAGCTTCATGGCAATCTTCCTAAATCTCTTCAAAATCTCCTAAGTTTATTTCTGATTCAGCTCTATATAGCCTTCGTTCTTCATTTAATATCTGTATTCCTCCTACCCCTACTCTGCGATCCGATTTCTATCCTTTCATTGCTTGTCAACAGGTCTGGAGTTCACTATTTTCTTCAGCACAGAGATGCCTGTACTGAATTTTCTGGTTGTTGTGTATATTGTGTTTTTTTGCAACCCCCTTGAATCCCTGGCCATGGAGCCTTTCAAGGGGAATAAGAGAAATGTATTTCCATTTTGTATTTATTGGTAAATAAAACTCTGAACTCTGAAAAAAGTGCTGATTTAATACGAAACCAGCTGCTAACCTCATTTCCTACCTTAACCGCAGCAGTGTTATTCTTGTACATAGCACTAATCACTTTAATGTATTTGTGTGGTATACCACACAAGGATAAGACCTTTGCTAAATTTCTTCTATCAACAGAATCGAATGCTTGCTCATAATCTATAAGACTGAGGACCAAAGGTGTCTGATAACTCAGGAACTTCTTAAATTTAACGTAAGAGTAAAAAATTTGGTCGATACTATACCCATATCTCTTTAAGTCTTTCCTTATCACTAATTGTGGCCCCATTCCTATCATTAACTTGAACAAGTCCAGATGGACTACTACCTCTAAATCTATAAACATCCAAGTATAATATTTTACTATTATGTACTCTAGCTGGATCTTCCAAATCCTCGGCAATTTTATCCATGGCCTCAGCTTCACACCTCCTTAGTTCATATTTTAAGCTTTCTCCGCTTTCTTTACATTCCTTTTGTTTTCATATGATCTATCACTCAGACAATTCTTGTAGAGATAATTCCCCTTCTCCTCTCTATTAAACATAAAGTTTTTTCATTAATATTCCAAGTCCTAATTTTCTTCCCAAAGATACCATCAGCCACTTCACAAATTTTTTTCCTAAAATCATTCCATCCATATTCCACGTTGTCAAAATTTAAACTCTCCAGATTACCACTCAACGGCTCCTGGAAATTTTCTCTCAAATTCTCATCCTGGAGTCTACCAACATCATATCTTCCCGGGAGGTAGTTACCCTTCCGAAATATTAGCTTCAAATTAGTCCTAAACATTACGAGATTATGATCTTTACTTTTAGCATCAATGGCAGCACTTCTATACACCCTAGAATCTTGTATTGATCCTTCAAGTCTTTGGTTTCCAATAACATAATCAATAAGGTTTGCTGTCTTACCGACACGTGAGTACCATGCTAGCTTGTGGGCCATTTTTTGACCAAACACCATATTGGTTAGAACTAAATTGTTACGCCTACAAAATTGCAACAGTCTGTAACCATTACTGTTTTGTTTTCCTACACCAAATTTACCTAGGCTAGGATACCATCTATCCCTATTTCTACCGACCTGGGTGTTAAAATGTCCTAATGAAAACAACATTGTTCTACCTGGAACCCTTTCTATTTGCTCCTGTAACTGTAAGTAAATTTCATCTGAGACACTAGTATCTCTGTTAGTCAGTTCTATAGGAGTATATACTATTATAACTGATACCCTAAGCTTTTTAGTACTAAAATGACCAATTAGTATTCTATTATTTAATACATTCCCAGCCTAAACAAGACTTAGCAACTTCCTTACTGATCATGAGCCCTACTCCCAATGTAAGTACCACATCCTCCCTGCCTGAGTAAACAAATTCTATATCCCCAAATTTCATGTTTCCTACCCGTGGGATATGAGTTTCTGAAAATCCCAATAAGTTTGGTTTGATTCTTCTGTATTCGTCAGTCGAAATGTCAATATGATAGTTATTTTGTAGCGTCATAAAATTCCAAGTTTCAATTCTCATGTCCTTTAAATCATTGAAATTATTTTGGCCTCAAGAAAACTAATTGTCCTGGATACCTGTACAGGACAGGGCCCAATACATCTTCTCAAGTCTACACTAAAGCACTTAGGCCGGCTTAGAACCGGACAGCAAGAAGTCCCTGGGACTACCAGAATGAATGGAGGCTTTTTGCAATCCTGGGCCCATCTTGGTCTTAGCATGGTATTCAGCAATTGACGATGCTCCTCTATCAACAACAGTCAAAATCCTGCGCTTGTGTGTATGCGTGTATTTATAGTACTGGAAAACCAACAGCTAATGTGACAGACTCTTATAGATAGATTTCATTGTCACTTTTCTTTTATCCCAGCCTGTTGCCACAGTGAAGAAACAGATTGCTTTATATCATCCTCCACTTCACGCATTTTCATTTAACCTTTAGCATAGTTGTTTGTGTCGCAGTATTTCTTCGAAGAGATCCATTGGATTAAAATAGATCCCATAATTTAAAGGATGTGCAAGGTGTCCTATAACAGCTTCCTTGGAATCTAAAAATTACATTTGGCTATATGAATGTGATTCAAAATCACTTTCAGTGGTCTGTGATGGATGTGCTGCTAAACTGATTTTGTGATAAACTTGTCCGGATACTTTGAAGCTGAGAACATTACAATTATTTATGGTTTGATCATCATTAACAATTAATGAAGTTAATGCAAAAAATGAGTTCAAGTTTTGTATTTATCTGTAGAGTTCTATAGAAAGCAAGTTATATCCTACAACAAGCCAAGCCAATTTTTTGGGAAATTGTGGAGGTGGTAATCCCATTCGACCAAGCAGGCAGCAACCTCTAAATAAATTATTTTTGTTGCCTACTTTTCAAGCTAGAAAATGGAGGATTCCACATTGAATACATACTACGTTGGATGGTCCAATGACTTGTAATTATACTTACGTAGTTGATGGCACTTTCGTAGGTTTTCCAGGGTTTTGCACCACAGTTTGTTGGCGTAGAAGATTGAGATTGTGTCGCTCTCCTAACGTCACATGTCTTTCTTCTTAACTTATATTTTTGACTTGTTCCGATTCTCGCTGTCGATTGTCTTCTAACAGCACAATTCTTTGTTCTTCATTGCCATTTTGACTCCCACTATTGCTTGTAATTTACACTGTCGCTTATTTTCTAACTGCATATTTCTTCTTCTCGCTATCGTACAAATTCTAAGCACATATTTTTTTTATCTTCATTTTCATTTTTATTCGTTCTGATCTTCATTATCATATCAGCCACAAATTTTTTTGTTCTTCAATTTCGTTTTGAGTCGTTGTGATTCTCGCTGCCACTTATCTTGTAACGTCATATTTTTTTGTTCTTGAATTTTATTTTGACTCGTTGCAACTGTTGTTTTTGCAAGAATTCTAATCATATATTCTTTGTTCTTTATTTTCGTTTATAATTGCTTCAGACGTTTTTCAATGTCTTTTGCCTTAGCTGCTTGGTTTGGTCTAGTGACTTTTGATGTTCTATGTTGTTCACTTTCACCCTTACATTTACGTTTCTTAGGTCCTACTCCTAGTTTTGTTTCATTTGATGGTCCAGTTTGCTCATTTTGAGCTCACGTTTTTATCCTCTTTTGTCCTTTTTTGTTCTCATTTTGTGGTTAATTTAATAATTTTTTTGTCCTCTAGATATTATGAAGCTTCCAAAAATGCCTACTGAAATTTACATCAACCATTATGAATCCATGAATTAATATATCTCTAAGCGTTTGTTCTATAAATTCTTCTAAAACTGATTGAAAATCTGATTTCCTTGAGTCATCACTTTCAAACGATATAATTACCCTTCGAATTGCCCTTTATCCGGCGCTGACGCTGAGGGTATTGTGGAGGGGGGGGAGCTGTCATCCTCAAAGACATAGTTTCCAGACTATTCAACTACCTTGAACAAAATGGATCTCAAAATTTAGATGTTTCGGGAATTGATAGATGTGGGGTGGGGGGCTTGTTGTCCTCTAAACACATTTGAATAATAAAAAGGGCCCCATCCCTTTCAATTTTAAATTGAATGAGCATTTTTCAAAGTTTCTACGACAACAAAGGGCCAGATAAAAATTTCCATCAGAAGCATTATCTGAAAATACAAGGTGTGTGGGGGATATCCATCCTCTAATAACCCTGAATCTTAAATAGGGCACTAAGACTTCTGATTACCAATCCAGAGAGCCGTCTCCGAAGTTTATACGATTTCCCTTTTTATATTAACCCAATATATCCCCAGGGTATAACTTATAACCCTGGCGTTGAGGGCTAGGTGGGGGAGTTGTCATCATCAAAGACATAATTTTCGGACCTTCCAACTACTTTGAACAAAATGGCTATATCAAAATTTAGATTGGATGGGTTTGGGGAAAAGGTGGGCCTGGGAGGGGGGTTAGGTGCCCTCTGATCACTTTTACGATCAGATCACCTTTATACGATCACCCTTTCTATATATACCTTATATACCTCAGGGCATAACTTACAAGCCTTGCCCTGGAGGCTCTAGGGGTTTTGTTATCCTCAAAGACATAATTTCCATACTTTTCAACTATGTTGAACGAAATTACCGTCTCAAAATTTTGATTTGATTGGATGTGTTTAAGGAAATGGTGGGCGTGAGAGGGGGTTAGTTGCCCTCCAATCACTTTTGACTATTGAAAAGAGCACTAGCCCTTTGAATTTCCAATTGAATGAGCCCTTTTTGAAGTTTTTACGACAACAAATTGCCATCTCAACATTTCCATTAGATACATTTCTGGAAAATACGAGGTGTTGTTTTTTTTTGGGGGGGGGGGGGGATACCCACCATCTGATTACTCTGAATCTGAAAAAGGGTACTAGAACATTTGATTTCAGAACATCTGATCTGAGTCCATTCTGGAGTTTTTGCGATAACCTTTTCTATATATATACCTTATATACCCCCAGGGCAAAACTTATTACCCTTGCCCTGAGGGCTATGGGGGTTAGTCATCCTCAAAGACATAATTTTTCGGACATTTCAATTACTTTGAACAAAATGGCTATCTCAAAATTTTGATTGACTGTGTTTGGGGAAATGGTGGTCATGGGAAGGTCTTTATTTGCCCTCCAATCACTTTTGACTATTAAAAAGGGCACGAGCCCTTTCAATTTTCAATTGAATGAGCTCTTTTCAAAGTTTCGACGACAAAAAAGGGCCATCTTAAAATTTCTATCACGTGCATATCGAAAAAAAAGAGGTTTGTGGGCGAAGTGGGTTATCCACCCTCCGATCACTCTGAATCTCAAAAAGGGCACTATAACTTCTAATTAGCAATCTATTGAGCACCCTCTGAAGTTTATACGATCACCTTTTCTATTATAAACCTTAAATGACCCCAGGGCATAACTTAAAACCCTTGCCCTGAGGGCTGTGGATGGCTGTCATCCTCAAAGACATAATTTCTGGATCTTTAAACTGTGTTGAAGGAAATGGCTATCTCAAAATTTGGATTGGACACGTTATGGAACATGGTGGGCGTGGGAGGGGGGTTAGTTGCCCTTCAATCACTTTCGACTATTAAAAAGGGCAATAGTCATTTCAATTTCCAATCGAATGATACAACTCCTAATTGACAAAAAATAACTTCATAATATTTTCTTTCATGTTACGATGCTTCAAAGGTAAATACTTTTAAACTTTAACACGTGGGTTTTAAAGAATAATAGAGAAAAAATAAAGTTCTATTAACTCTTAGAAACAATCTTTCAATGTGATTTTACTATAGAAATTAGTAATTAGTAGGTAATAACAGATATTTAACCATAACTTAGAGATGACAAATAAAATCAAGTTAGATGGTCCCGAGTGTATCTCTGTAAGCAAAATATGATATTCTGGAAAAACTCTTTAAAAATAACAGGCCTATGGTGAGTAGGAAGAAAAAGAACGAGAATCAAACGGATAAGCCTATATCTCCCTTGTGCAATAAGGCGACCTCAGTGTTAAGAAAGAAAGAAGTTGTATTAATACAATTTTGAAAATAAAGAAACTTATAATACAAAATGAAAAAACAACAACATGTAAATACAATGTATTATTTTACAAGTTCAGTTCAGTTCATTTTATTTAACATCAAAAATACATTTAACTAATTTTCCAATACCCGCCCAAAGATACAAAAAGGCACTTGCGACTGGGTGGGTACATACAACTCATCTACTAACTAATAATTAGCTATAAACAAAGAAACAACAAATAATAGGAAAAAAAGCACTTGCAACTGAGCGGGTATATACAACTCATCTACTTACTAATAATTAACTATAAACAAAGAAACAATAAATAATAATAATAATAAAATAACTATGAACCTTGAGCTAAAAATATTCTATTAATTTATTTTTAAATAAACCCAGGTGCTCAGCCACCAGAATGCTCTCAGGAACAGAGTTCCACACATTAGGTCCTGAAAATCTAGTATGGAAGCTATTTCTATTCGGAACTGGTGCCAATTCTATTTGAACAATGAAGTCACTAGCATGACGAGTTTCATAATAGTGCAAAGACCTATTGTCACTAAAATAATCCCACTAAACCTCTGGACTAACATTATGACACCATTAATAGGCAAAAATTTATATTTTGTAGTCCCGTAGCTGTCCTACATTCAACAATTACAACTTATTGAAGCAAGCTGAAGTATTATGTATACCTTCAACATACTCACTAATAAGACGCATCGCTTTATTTTGAAGAGTCTGAACACGTTTAAAATTCACATAAAAATTGCTTGCCCATAACATACAGGCATACGAAGCATATGCATGAATAAAAGCATGGTATAAAAGCAATAAAACTCTTGGGGGTAAAAATTTTTTAGACGACGAATCACTCCAAGGCCACGTGCAACCTCTGTTGCGACAAAATTACTATGGCGTTTCCACGAAAAGTTAAAATCAATATAAAAACCTTAGTACTGGATTTCCTGAAATTGAACTACAGGCTTATTATTACACAGAGTTCTACCATCAATATAACTGGGCTTGCCTACTCTTGAATATACAATAAAATTAGTCTTTGTAACATTTACTGATAACAAACTCAAACTAGTAAAAACATAAAAATTTCTCAGAAAACAATTCACTTTTGACACAAGACCTTCCGAACAACGACTAGAAAAAGTAACAAATGACGTTAAGCAACAATCTGGAAGATAAAACCTCACATTATCCAAATAAATCAAATACATAAGTGAAAAGGACCGATTCCTGTGGCACACCACACAACACATGATAAAGGGAAGAAAAAACATCATCAATCATCAGTTTAATAGACCTCCCACACAGATAACTTTCATACCACTTCAAATTCACTCCTTTAATACCCAAGCATTCTAGTCTTTGCAATAAAGTTTTACAATCTTCCGTGTCAAATGCTTTCTTAAAATCAAAAAATACTGTTAGGGGGTATTGTATCACAAAATTGTAACAACAAATACAATACAAAAATATTCTTCTATATTAGCACAGAAGTAAATTTCTTTTTTTTAAAGTTAGACCTAAAACCTTTTTTTATGACTTCCTACTTTGATGATGTAGCTGCATGGCATTTCCATTCATCCAAGCACTTCCTCCCTCTTTGTCACTCTATCTACTTCAGTTGTGTTTTAAAGGTAGAAATCCTGCACTTTATTTGGAACAGAATAATCCGAAGTCTTGTCAAATCTATCACCTGGCGCTGCAAAATCGGCTTTTGGCCCCACGTGCTAGACCCCAAATTATGCAAGAATCTTAGCCATTATGATTGCATGACCAAAGTGGTCCTGCAATTCTTTCAAAATCCCATTTCCATCTTCAACTTTTTCTTTTTACGAAAAGTGTCCTATTCTATCCTATCAAAAACAGAAACTTATAATACCTTTCAGTAGTGAGACACAAAACAAGTCCCTCATTCTTCCAATACCCCTGGTCCTCTCTTCAGTGACATTTTAGTTGAAACATGGAAATATTGCACCTATATTAAAGCGGAAATAAACAATAAAATTGGTTTTTTAAGCCTTTTGACATTAAAGTACTGTATTAAGACATTTTTTCACTAAAGTAGCTGGCTTTATTTTGTTACTTTAATTATCCTTATGATTTCTCCAGAAGCTGAAGGTACATATTCAACTGACAATGAAGAGTTTTTTAGAAGTATAAAATTTTTTTATCACCTAAACATGATGATGATCTTCTGGAGGTTTCACTTAGCATACCTGAACAGCTAGAAGCTGATTCTGACCCTTTTAAACTGGATTTTCATATTAGCCGGAATGAAGGTATGTTTTTAACCAGCTGGGGATTTTTTTAATCTGCTCAAAGGATAGGTAAGGTATCACACAATTCCTAAATCATAGGTAGCACAAACTAAGTAAAGGACGATGTCGGCGCAATGTATTTTTTTTTTGGTTTCTTTTAGAAAAGGGCATTTTGTATCGAAGAAGTTGTATCGAAGTCATAGAAACTTCGAAAAGGGCTCATTCGATTGGAAATTGGAAGGGCTTTGCACTTTTCAATAGCCAAAAATGATTGGAAGGCAACTAGCAACCTCTCCACACCCACCCTTACCCCAAACACATCCAATCAAAATTTTGAGATATCTATTTCGTTCAACATAGTTAAAAGATCTGGAAATTATATCTTTCAGGAGTACAATCCCCCCAGAGCTCTCATGGCAAGGGTTGTAAATTATGCTCTGGAGGCATATAAGGTTTTTATAGGAAGCGTTGTCGCAGAAATTTCAAAAAGGACTTATTCGATTGGAAATTGAGAAGACTAGTGCCTTTCTTATTAGTTGAAAGTGGTCAGAGGGCAAATGCCCCTCCTCACACCCATAATTTCCCCAAACACTTCTGATCGAAATTTTGATATAGTCATTTTGTTCAACGTATTTGAGAGGTCAGGAAATTATGTTTTGAGGATAACAAATCCCCCTAGCCCTCAGGACATGGGTTGTAAACTATGCCTTGGGGGCATATAAGGTTTTTTAGAGAAAGCATGGTCATATAAACTTTGCAAGGGGCTCAGTGGATTGGTAATCAGAGGTTCTAGTGCTCTTTTTAAAAATCAAAGTGATATAAGGGCAACTAGCCCCCACCCCTTCCCCTACACCCACACATACATGTCGTATTGTCCCGAAATACATCTAATAGATATTCTGAGATAGCCATTATATTAAAAATAGTCTAAACATCATTTAACAAGGCTTTTGGGGTTTAAACAAACCCCAGAGATTAGGGGCAAGGGTTGTAAGTTATGCCCATGGGTTTTTTTAATGTTTTTATGGAAGGAATGACTGTTTAACTTTAGAAGAGGCTCAGTCTTTTTCCCTGAGAAAGACTATCATACGCAGCGCAATAGTGCTACCTAAGTAAAGAACGATGTTGGCACTATATAATTTTTTTCTAGACCACGGCACTTCGTATCGAAGGAGTTGTCGTAGAAACTTCGAAAAGGGCTAACACGATTGAAATTTGGAATGGCTGGTGCCCTCTTTTAATAATCGAAAGTGATTGTAAGGCAACTACCACCCTTTCCACGCTCACCATTTCCCCAAACACATCCAATAGAAATTTTGAGATAGCCATTTTGTTCAACGCAGTAGATTTCCAGATAAGAATTTCTTTTTTGAGAGGATACTCCTCACAGCCTTCAGGGAACCCCCCAAAGTCCTCAGGGAAATGGTTGAAAGTTATGCCCTGGGGGCATATAAGGTTTTTATAGAAAGCATTGTCGTTGAAACTTCAAAAAGGGCTCATTCGATTGGAAATTCAAAGGGCTAGTGCCCTTTTTAATAGTCGAAAGAGATTGGAGGGCAACTAACCACCCTCTCACGCCCCTCTTTTTCCCAAACACAACCAATCAAAATTTTGAGATAGCCATTTTTTCAATATAGTTGAAAGATCTGGAACCTAGGTCGTTGAGGATGACAACCCCCCCCCCATAGCCCTCAGGACGAGGATTGTAAGTTATGCCCTGGGGGCATATAGCGTTTTTAGAGAAAACATTGTCGTAGAAACTTCAAAAAAGGCTCATTAGATTGGAAACTGAAATGGCAAGGGCCCTTTTTAATAGTCGAAAGTGATTAGGAGGCAGCTAACACCCCTTCCACGCCCACCATTTCCCCAAACACATTCAATCAAAATTTTGAGATAGCCATTTTGTTCAACGTAGTTGAAAGTTCTTGAAATTATAAATTTGAGCAGAACACTCCCCCCACAGTCTTTAGGGCAAGGGTCAGAAGTCATACCCTGGGGTCATATCAAAGCTTTATTGAAAGCTTTGTCGTAGAAACTTGAAAAAAGACTCATTCGATTGGAAATTCAAATGGCTAGTGCCCTTTTTAATAGTCGAAAGTGATTAGAGGGTAACTAACCCCCCTCTCACATCCATCATTTCCCCAAACACATCAAATCAAAATTTTGAGATAGCCATTTTGTTCAACATAGTTGAAAGTTCTGGTAATTAGGTCTTTGATGATGACTACCACCCCAAATCCCTCAGAGTAAAGGTTGTAAGTTATGCCCTGGAAGCATATAAGGTTCTTATAGAAAGTATTTTCGTAGATAATTTCTGAGACCACACTGGCCAATCATGATAAAACGAAACAATAGTAAAAAAGAGAAAAATGAGTGAGTCCTCGTTTTTCTCTTTTTTTTACTATTGTTTTGTTTTCGCAGAAACTTCAAAAAAGGCTCATTTGATTGAAAATTCCAAGGGCTAGTGGCCTTTTTAATAGTCGAAAGTGATTGGAGGGGAGCTAATCCCCCTCTCATTTTCCAAAATAAATCCAATAGAAAATTTTTTAAATAGGCATTTTGTTCAACGTAGTTCAAAGGTCTGGAAATTGTCTTTGAGGATGAAACTCCCCCTGCAGCCCTCAGGGAAAGGTTTGTAAGTTATGCCCTGGGGGCATATAAGGTTTTTATAGAAAGCGTTGTCGTAAAACTTCAAAAAGGGCTTACTCGATTGGAAATTGAAACGGATAGTGCCCTTTTCAATAGTTGAAAGTATTTGGAGGGCAACTAACCACCCTCTAACGCCCACCATTTGCCCAAACACATGCAATCAAAACTTTGATATATTCATTTTGTTCAGCGTAGTTAAAAGTTCTGGAAATTAGATCTTTTAGGAGGATAACCCCCTTAGAGCCCTCAGGGCAAGGGTTGTAAGCTATACCCTGGGGACATATAAGGTTTTTATAGACAGTGTTGTCGTAGAGACTTCCAAAAAAGCTCATTTGATTGGAAATTGAAAGGGCTAGTGCCATTTTTAATAGTCGAAAGTGATTGGAGAGCAGCAAACCCCCTCTCACGTCCACCATTTCCCAAAACACTTCCAATTAAAATTTTGAGATAGGCATTTTCTTCAACGTAGTTGAAAGTTCTGGAAATTATGGTTTTGAGGATTAAAAACCCCCAAACCCCTCAGGGCAAGGATTGTAGGGTATGCCCTTGGGGCATATAAGGTTTTTTATGGAAAAAGTTGTCGTAGAAAATTCAAAAAAGGCTCATTCATTTAGAAATTGAAAGGGGTAGTGCCCTTTTTAATAGGCTAGTTGAAACTGATTGGAGGGCAACTAACCCCCCTCTCACGCCCACCATTTCGCCAAACACATCAATCAAAATTTTGTGATAGCAATTTTTTTCAACGTAGTTGAAAGTTCTGGATATTAAGTCTTTGAGGATGATAAACCCCCCCCCTCACACCCCTCAGGGCAAGGGTTGTAAGTTATGCCCTGGGGGCATATAAGGTCTTATAGAAAACATTGTCGTAGAAACTTCAAAAATAACCCATTTGATTGGAAATTGAAAGTGCTAATGCCCTATTTAATAGTCGAAGGTGATTGGAGGGCAAATTACGCCCCTCTCCTGCAAACCATTTCCCCAAACATATCCAATCAAAATTTTGAGATAGACATTTTGTTAGTAGTTGAAAGTTCTGGAAATTAGGTCTTGGCCAGCGTTGTCGTAGAAACTTCAAAAAGGACTAATACAATTGGGAATTGAGAGGGCTAGTGCCCTTATTAATAGTAAAAAGCGATAGAAGGGCGAATGCCCCCCCCCATGCCCATCATTTCCCCAAACACTTCTGATAAACATTTTGATATAGTAATTTCGTTGAACGTAGTTGAAGGGTCCGGAAATTATGTTCTTGAGTATGACAACCCCGTCACAGCCCTCAGGGCTAAGGTTGTAAGTTATGTTCTTGGGGCATATCATGTCGTATAGAAAGTGTTGCTGTAAAAACTTCAAAAAGGGCTCTTTCAATTGGAAATTGAGAGGGCTATTGCCCTTTTTAATGGTAGAAAGTAATCAGAGGGAGATTCTCCCCCCCCCTCCCCCCACCCCACGCCATTTCCCCAAACATTTCCGATCAACATTTTGATATGTCCATTTTGTTCAACGTAGTTGAAAGGTATAGAAATTATGTCTTTGAGGATGACAGACCTCCCGCCAAAACCCTCAGGACAAGGGTCGTAAGTTATAACCTTGGGGCATATAACGTTTTTATAGAAAGTTTTGTCCTACAAGCTTCAAAAAGGGTTCATTCGATTGGAAATTGACAGGACTTTCGTGCCTTTTTTATTAGTCGAAAGTGATCAGGGGGCAAATGTCTCCCACCACACCTATCATTCCCCTAAACACTTCCAATCAAAATTTTGATACAACCATTTTGTTAAGCCTATCAGAAAGGTCTGGAAATTAGGTCTTTGAGGATAACAAATCCCCCCCAGCCCTCAGGGCAAGGGTAGTTAGTTATGCCCTTGGGACATATAGGGTTCTTATAGAAAGTGTGGTCATATAGACTTCAAAGGGGGCTCATTGGATTGGTAATCAGACGCTCTAGTTCTCTTTTTAATAGTCGAAGTGATCAGAGGACAGCTACCCTCTCCCCCCTACACACACATGTCATATTGTACCAAAATGCGTCTAATAGAAATTTTGAAGATAGCCATTCTATTCAAAACAGACTAAATATCATATAACAAGGCTTTTGGGGTTGAAACAAACCCCAGAGATTAGGGGCAAGGGTTGTAAGTTATGCTCAGGGTGTATTTAAGGTTTTTATGGAAGAGATGGTTTTTTTAGCTTCAGAAGAGGCTCTGTCTTTCTCCAAGAAAAAGACTATGTCAATATAAAACGAACAGAAATTAATAAAAAAAACTTTTTACACAAAATATGTTTTTCAAAAAGAAGTAAAGAACTTCATTAATCCAAAAAGGAACAAAAATAGAATAAAATAATCTAACAAGCATACAACTACCACAAATCAGTATCAATAAATAAATGAAACCCAAAACAAACAAAAATTAAAATAAGTGAAACTCAAAACGAGCAGAAATTAATCTAAGTAAGGTTCTAAACCCTATGCTTTCTAAAAGCCAGAATATAATTTGTACTTTACTGAAAAAAATTCTTTTAAAGGTTTTCACTTTTATAACTAAGAAATCAAAAATTAATTAAGATTTTAAGGAATAAATATCAGCATAAGCATATTTAACTGACAATGCACATTTTTTCAGTAAATTCATTTGATTTTTTTTTGAAAATTGAAAAATTCATTTAAAAATTGCTAAAATCAGAAAACTTTTTATACACACATCACATATAAAAGGTTATTCACGTGTATGCAGTCTTTGATGTGTATTCTAATTGCAAGCTTGCGAAAAACCCTTCTCACATAAATAAGATTTAATCGGCTACTCATCCATATGCCTTTTTTGGTGCTTGTTCAAATTTCCTGATTGAGAAAAGAATTTGTCACAAACATTACACTTAAACGGTTTCTCAGCCGTATACGTTCTTTGATGAATGCTCAAATGTGCTGCTTGAGAAAAGCTTTGGTCAAATACTTCACACTTAAACTGTTTTTTACCCGAATGCAATCTTCTATGTATGTTCAAATTTTCTGCCAGAGACAAGGTCTTGTCACATTCATCACACTTAAACGGCTTCTCACCTGTATGCACTCTTTGTGCTGGTTTAAATACTGCATTCGAGAAAAGGTTTGATCACAAACATCACACTGAAATGGTTTCCCACCCATATGAATTCTTTGATGATTTTTCAAATTTCCTTCTTGAGAAAAGGTCTGGTCACAAACATCGCATTTAAACGGTTTCTCACCTGTATGCACTCTTTGGTGCTTTTTCAAACAATCTGCCCAAGAAAAGGTCTTGCCACATACATCACATTTAAAGAGTTTCTCACCCGCATGAATTTTTTTATGTGTGTTCAAATTTGTCAACTAAGAAAAGGTCTTGTCACATACATCACACTTAAAATGTTTTTCAACCGTATGAATTTTTTGATGTGCGTTCAAATTTCCTGCTTCAGAAAAGATCTTGCGACATAAATCGCATTTGAACGGCTTCTGTCTTGTATGCACTCTTTGGTGCCTGTTCAAACTACCCAGTTCAGAAAAGCATTTTTTACAAATATCGCATTTAAACGGTTTCTCACCTGTATGCACTATTTGGTGTTGGTTCAAATGCTGCATTCGAGAAAATATCTTGTTACCTCACATTTATATGTTTTTTTTCACTTTATCAGTTCTTCGATATCTTTCCAATTTTCTATACATTTTACTTTGCAAGCAACTTATTAAACCTGTTTTCTGATTTTCTAAGCCTTTTCCTTCTGTTTCAGATACACAACCATTTGAAAAACCGCTCGAAGAGGGATTCTTTGAAACAAGTAGTGACGTATTTCCCTGTAAGTGTAGTCCAGATACGTGTGGTGAAAAGTGACCTAAAATTAAAAGTCTTCAGAATTTCAAAAAAACGAATAAAACAATAAATCTTAACTAAAAAATTGTTTTAAAAGTTTAATATGTTTTAAAAGTTTACAGAGATTAAAAAAAAACAGTATATCTCTCGATATATTTCCCTCGAGGTGATACTATAATTAGCTTTTAAAATTAGTTTTTGTAATGTAACAAAATAAGGAAAATGAAACCTTAAACGATCAAACAGTATGCCGAGGGGTAAACTAAATCATAAGTGAAGGATTGGGAATATTACAACAAATATAGGAATTATTGTAACTAAAAGAGGAAGAGCAAATTGAATACGCATCATTTGTTGAAGGTAATACTTTTTGGAGTAGCCGTAAAGCTTTGGATTATAAAAAAAACGATGAAAGTCACGCTTTACTCAGGTCTTACAAATGCAAGTTCAAATAGGGATAAATGCTTTTAATAAAAAGTGAAAAAAATTAGAAAACATTCCAGATATTTCAGTCACACATTCAGTGACACCGTCGTCAGCAAATATCCAGTATTTTTTTCATTGTTTTTCACTGTCTATTAAAAAAGATTTATCCCTATTTGAACTATTATTTGTCCGAACTGAGGAAAACGTTACTTTCGCCGTTTCATTTTAATCCAATCGGACTTATTATTTTCTTCTAGCTAGATAGGCAGTTCAATCTAGCTTCTAGGCAGTTCAGATCAAAAAATTCAAATTTCTACTTATTTCAAATTCAACTTCAAATAAAAATAATAGACAGATTTATGTCTTAATTTATAAAGAAATATATACACTATAAATATCGATTGTATAATCTATATTGTCATGTGCTTTTAAGGCTTAATATCAAACTTATTGAAAAATAATAAAACCTACCAAACCACTTTCAAGTGAAAATTAAAAAATGTTCTTGAAAAACTACAAAAACGGTTTGGCAAATACCTTCACATTGGAATAAGAAAAAACAAAAGTTCCATCTTAATATTAAGTCCCATTGTCATGTTTTTGTCCAACAAAATATTATCCAATACTAATCAATCAACAAAAACACAATATTTCAGATGTATCTTCATTGTTAGAACATTGGGATTCCTGGGTGTCGCATTCCAATTTACATGGTCCTGAAATACTAGCTAAATTAAGCAAAGGAACATCTTCACGTTTTGGTGACAAATGATGGTTTGGAAAGTGGAAGGGCTTCTCGCTGTCACCTGTTATAGCATCTTCAACTTCTAAAACAAAATTTAATTTAAACAGACATAGAAAATTTTACAGTAATTATTTCTAAACAAACCTGACAGCTTTTTCTTTCTAGTTACGTTTAAAAATGTAATTATTCAGACATTATATGTAAACATTAAATCCGATGTATATAGAAGTTTTTCCACAAATGGTTTTTCAAATCTACTTTTTATATAGCAAACGAAAACCCAAAACATTTGACAAAATTCATTCACTTCGAACAAATAAAAACCTGAAATTTATAACAAAAAATATCATAGCATAGAACAAGTTGCTGGTTAAGTGTAAGTTAAGGATAACGTATTGAATGCCAAAACAAAAAACTTAACATTTTACTGCTTAACAATCACAAAAAAAGACAATTAAAAATAAAAAAATATCAATCAACTGGAGTTTTCTGCATTAGTTCCCAAAACATAAAATACAAAATATAGCCTCCCAAAGCTTAGTAGCTGAACTCAATTAACTCTATTCCTCTCTTACACGTATTATGATTAGATAATCCCATTTGAACCCGCATAACTACCCCTGCTTTGATAGAAATATTCCGTTCATCATATTTGCACCGAAAAAAGATTGATAGAAAATTTTTCTACCGGATGATTATTTGTCCCACCAAACCTAAAAATTAAAGCTGATAAATTTAATTTAAATGTGTTATTCGTCACAAAGAAGCCATTTTTATCACCCCTAATCTCTTGATCATGAGATCCAAGTACATATACTCCTACTACTACTAACAAATCACCGCAGAACCAAGCCACCAGAGGCCAACACAGTTACACATGCCCCTCCTCCATCCCAATCTATTCAATGCTTCCCTCTTTACACCCTTCCAGGAAGTTCCCCTTTCCTTTAAATCTTCATTTATAACATCCTCCCACCCCAACCACGAATGACCTGCTTTCTGTTTAGCCCTAGACGGTTCACCAAAAAGAACAAGCTTCGGCAATATGTCTTCCTTCATCCCCTAATCGTGCTCTAGATATCTCAACCTTTCTCTCATTGAAGCCCTAGAAAGCGGGATTAAAACCACGTTTTTTGGGCAGCCTCGTGTTTGAAATACTGTGAGTAAGCCGGGTACCCAGAACAATCCGCAGACAATTTCTCCGGAATCATCTAGCAAATCTTCATCCGCTTTCCGGAGCGCCGATGCTTCAGAGCCAGATCGATGGGCACCCATAAGCTGATTTCCAGAGGGGGGGGCAAACCTTGTCTAATTGGCACTTTTAATGCTATATAATAGAAATCTCAGAAAAAAATATAAAAATAAGGCAACATCATTCAGCCAGGGGGGGCCTGCCCCCCCCCCATTTATGGGCGTCCATGGGCCATATCTGACCGCAGTCATCACTGTAGCTTTCAAAATTTTAATCTTATTTGCAGATTTTTCTTCCTATTCTTCCAAACATTTTTTCGTCTTTAAAAACAATACTACTAAGGTAAGTGAAGCTGTCTAGCTGATCAATCTTTTCGTTACCTAACGTCAAATTTTCGTCTTTTCTTATTCACTTTTCTGAACATTGATTTTTAAACCTATTCTTGGTCCCTGAACTCCTCCAAGTTCATTCCTTTTGCTCAACCTTTCATCTAGGATGCTTAAATCATCAGCATAATCTAATTCCAGGAGATTTTTTCTCTCCACATTGGATTCTGTGGTCTCCCATTGCCTTTCCTGTACTCCTTAAGACAAAATCCATCAAAATGATCCATATAAAGGGAGATAGAACACAACCCTGCTTAGCTCCTGATTTAATATGAAACCACCTGCTAACCGCATTTCCTATCTTGACCACACCAGTGTTATTCTCCTACATAGCACTAATCACTTTAATGTATTTGTCTGGTATCATAGGCAGCGCAATAGCGCTGCCTAATTACAGAACGATGTTGGCATAATGTATTTTTTTTTTAATTTCAGACCACGGCACTTCGTATCAAAGGAGTTGTCGTAAGAACTTCAAAAAGGACTTATTCAATTGCAAATTGAACGGGCTAGGGCCTATTTTAATTGTCAAAAGTGATTGGAGGGCAAATAAGACCCCTATCAAGCCCATTGTTTCCTCAAACACATCTAATCAAAATTTTGAGATAGCCATTTTGTTCAACGTAGTTGAAAAGTCTGGAAAATAGCAAGGGTTGTAAGTTATGCCTTGGAAAAACATAAGATTTTTATAAAAAGCTTTGTCGTAAAAACTTCAAAAAGGGCTCATTGGAATTTGGAAATTGAAGGAACTAGTGCCCTTTTTAATAGTCGAAAGCTATTGGAGGGCAAGTAACTCCCCTCCCAGGCCCACTATTTCCCAAAACACACCCAATCAACATTTTGAGATAGCCATTTTGTTCAACGTAGTTGGAAGGTCTGGAAATTATGTCTTTGAGGATGAGCCCCCCACAGCCCTCAGGGCAAAGGTTGTAAGTTATGCCTTGGGGGCATTTAAGATTTTTTTTTATAAAAAGCGATGTCCTAGAAACTTCAAAAAGGACTCATTCCATTGAAAATTGAGCGGGCTAGTGCCTTTATTAATAGTCGAAAGTGATCGGAGGGTGCAATGTCCCCCGCCCCCACGCCCTTCATTGTCCCAAAGACTTCCGATCAACATTTTGATATAGCCATTTTGTTCAACGTAGTTGAAAGGTCTGGAAATTATTTCTTTGAGGATGACATACTCCCCACCCCCCCACAAACAGCCCTTAAGACACGGGTTGCAAGTTCCACCCGTGGGGCATACATGGTTTTTGAAGAAAGGACTGTCATGGAGACTTCAAAAAGGGCTCATTCGATTGGAAATTGAGAGGACTGGTGACTTTTTTAATAGTCAAAAGTGATTGGAGGGCAACTAAACCACCTCCCACGCCCATCATTTCCCAAAACTCTTCCAATCCAAATTTGGAGATAGCCATTTTGTTCAACGTATTTGAAAAGTTCAGACATTATGTCTTTGAGGATAACAAATCCCCCCAGCTGTCAGGGCAAGGGTTGTAAGTTATGCCCAGGGGACAAATAAGGTTTTTATAGAAAGCTTGGTCATATAAACCACGGAAGGAGTTCATTGGATTGGTAATCAGAAGCTCTACTGCTGTTTTTAAGAGTCATTTTGATCGGAGGGAAGCTACCCCCTCTCCAAACACACACACGTCGTATTGTCCCGAAAAGCATCTAATAAAAACTTTGAGATAGCCATTTAAAATAGTCTAAATATCATATAACAGGGCTTTTTGGGTTGAAACAAACCGCAAAGCTGAGGGGCAGGGGTTGTAAGTTATGCCTAGGGGGCATTTAAGGTTTTTATGGAAGAGATAATTGTATAAACTTTAGAGGAGACTCATTTTGTTAAAAATTGGAAGTTCTAGTTCCCTTTTAAGAGTCAAAAGTGACGGACGGCAGCTAGACCCCCTTCCCACTAACTCTCTTCACCAAATGAATCTGATTAAAATTTTGGATAGCAATTTGGTTCAAAAGTCCAAAGAACTAAAACAATGAATCTAGGGGTGACACAACCCCCCAGTGCCCTGGGAATACGGTTGTAAATCATGGCCTGGGGTCATATAATATTTTTATGGAATTATTGGTTGCATAAACTTCAGATGGGGCTCATTCCATTCAAAATTGAAAGTTATGAACCTTTTATAAGTGTCAAAAGTGATTTGCGAGCAGCCAGAACCCCCCCCCCACCCAGGCTCATCATTCCCCCAAAGTTATCCAATCAAAATTTGGAGATAGTAATTTTTTATTGTAGTTGAAGAATCTGGAAATTATGTCTTTAAGGAAGACACCACCAAAGCTCTCAGGACAAAGGTTGGAAGTTATCCCCCGGGGGCATATAATGTTTTTATAGAAAGGGTGGCTGTATATACGTCAGAGTGGACTCATTAGATTAGCAAACTGAATTTTTAGTGAACTTTTTAAGAGCCAAAGTGATCAGAATGAATTTACCATCCCCCCTCCTCAACACACCGTCTTTTGTCGAAATAAATCGAATAAAAAATTTTGAGACAGTCATTTTATGCAAAATATTCCGAAAATCGTGTAACAAGACTTTTGGGGCTGAAAAGAATCACCAGAGCCTAGGGACGAGGGTCGTAACTTGTGCCACGGGCATTTAAGGTTTTTATGGAAGGGATGGTTGTTTAACTTTAGAAGAGGCTCATTTGGTTTAAAATTAGAAGTTCTAGTTTCTTTGAAGCGTCAAAAGGGATGGAAGGCATTTAGACCGCCCCTCTCCTCCCAAAAATTCCCTCTTTTCACCAAACGCATCTGATTGAAATTATGAGATAGCGATTTTGTTAAAAATAGTCCAAAAAACAAATAACAATGTCTCTAGAGGTGACATAACCCCTCAGCGCCTGGGGATAAGGTTGTAAATTATACCATGAGGGCATATAAGATTTTTATGGAATGGGCGGTCGTATAAACTTCAGATGGGGTTTATTTGATTTGAAATTTGAAGCCATAATGCTCTTTTTAAGAGTCAAAGTGATTTGAGAGCCACCGACCCCCCCTCCGAGCTCATAATTTCTCTTAACACCTCCAATCAAAATTTGGAGATAACAATTTTATTCATCGTATTTGAAGGTTTCGTTATTTATGTCTGTGAGGAATACACACACTCTAGCTTTATGGTAAAGGGTTGTAGGTTATTCCCAGGGGTCATATAAGTTCCTTAGAGAAAGCATGGTCATATATGTTTTGGTGGGGACTCATTGGATTGGCAATCAGAAGTTCTAGTGTTTTTTTTTTTAAGAGTCAAAGTGGTCAGAGCAAAGCCACCACCCCCCCCCCCCCCAACACACACAAACACGTCGTATTTTCCCGAGATGTATTTATTAAATATTTTGAGACAGTCCTTTTATTCAAAATAGTCCAAATATTATATAAAAAGGCTTTTGAAGTTGATACAAACCACCTGAGCCAGAGGGCGACGGTTATAAGTAATGTCCCTGGGACATTTAAGGCTCTTATGGAAGGGATGGTTATATACACTTAAGAGGTGGCTCATATGGTTTTCATTTGGTGGCCCTTTTAAAGGTCAATAGTGATGGAGATCAAGTAGCTTCCCCCCCCCACCCAACAACCCTTATTTTAACAAACTGTATCTGATTGAAATTGTAAGATGGCAATTTTGTTTAAAATAGACAAAAGAACATATAGAAATAACTCAAGGATTGGCACAACCCCCCAGATCCCTGGAGCAAGGGTTTTAAGTTATGCCCTGGGGGAATATGAGGTGTATTTGGACCGGATGGCCGTGTTAAATTCAGATGCGTCTCATTTGATTTTAAATTGGAAGTTATAATGTCCCTTTTCAGAGTCAAAGTGGGTTGAGAGAACCCCCTCCCCCTCCACGCCCATCATTTCCCATGACAAACATCCAAACAAAGTTTTTAATAATGGTTCTGTAATTATGCATAGCAATATTTGTAGTAGCATTAGTAGCAGTATGAAAATAGCACATTTTTTTAACATCCCCTTCAACACGATGCAATTTTTAACTCAATACAAATTATTAACTTAATCTTGACAACCTGTATGGACATAGTGTGATTCCATTTATTTCAATAAAACTAAAATATTGCCCAGAATTTTCGCATTAATACCCTTAGGTTTATTAGTAGTAGTAGTAGCACCAGAAGTTATAGTAGTAGCAGTAGGAGTACAGTTCATAGTTGTAGTTTTAGCTTTAGTAGAAGCAGTAATATTATAATGCAATTTTTTTCTTTTTAATAGTTCAACACCCTCCACAACAAGCATTGTAAGTTTTAATTTCACACATGTAAGGTTGCCCCTTCTAACAGGGCTAATACTTTTGGTAGCCTGTTACAAACTGAGGCTTGGGTAAGAAATTGGTACTCAGAATTCAGTGACAACTGATTTTTATAACAAAAGAAAATAAAAAGAAAAATATTCTAACTCTGATTATGTTGAATACTTCTAAACCTCTTCTGGGTCTAATGTCTATGGTCTACTTTTTCAATCCACCAATGTTTACCGAAAAGAAAAAGATTAAGGGGCGACCATACCTGAAGCGACCTTCCTATCTCTCCCATAGTAAGCGTTTTGAGTTTGACTGACATTAATAGCTGAGGTAGTTAGGCGGTCTCAGTCTTTTCTAATAGAATAGAATCAGGTGAACATTTTGATTTAGCAAAATGCTAAAGCCGACACCTATTTTTCCTGAAATTCCAAAAAAACTCAAAAACCTATTTTGGGTTCGCCTGCAAGATCGCTGCAGTCAATATTGTCGTAATTGGTACTTAAAAATGCGGCGAAAAATATTCTATTGAAGCAGTTGCAGCATATTTTTATAAACAACACTTGCTGACTGCAGTCCCTTCGAATACTTTACATACCAACGTTTCAAATTGCTTATCACCCGACAAAGAGCCTAAAATACTTGGAATCAAACGGATGTGGGCGCATAAATTATGCTGATGGGGTTAACGCTTCCTTTTGTTCAAAAGCGGTCAGTTGGACTTTGATTTAGTGAAGCTTTAGCTCTTGAAATGATTTATTTGGTGTGTATAATTTGAAAGCGTCGGCTTGAGAGTTGGACATTCGACAAATTGTGCGAATAAGTTGGATGTATGTAGTTAAAATGTAACTAATATTGAAAGCGTAAGGAACCCCTGGAAGTCACCCTCTTCGAGTTTGTTTACTCAAGTCTGTGTGAAATCTGATACCTTTGTGTTTGAGCCTTTTTGCATGACCAGGAAAAGGGCTCGAATCGGTCAAAACGGCTTTGGACTGGTGTCCCCCTTAAGTTAATTCTAGGCTATCGAATGTTTCTAATTTAAAAGGTTACACTTGAATAGCTAGTCAAGGCTTGAGTTCTGGATTATTAAAATCCTTTAGTTCGAACTATTGTTGAGCTAAGCTAAGAATAACCGTACTTGATTTTATTTCAATTTTCATTAACCCAAACCAAGAGATCCTCTTATTATTTCTTGAAAAGGGCTGTGTATTCCTTAGACCTTTAGTAAGCATTAACTTTAGCAGGGAAAACTCTTAATTGAAAATATCTGGACATAAAGGTTTGGAAATTCTTAAGTCGACAATATTGTTCCCTTTTTCCCTAACCTAACTGTATAAACATTAAGGCCACCTTTGTAGAAACATGCAGTTCGGGTTTAACGAAATGAAAGAATGATTTAAAAGGGAACGATGTTCCTCTCCGTATAAGCGTCTGAAGATTGCAAAAGGGGGGGGGGGCAAGTAATGTTGTTGTCCGATAATTCCAATTTTCGGATATAAGGTCTTTATAAAGTCAAGCTAAGTCCCAAGGAACTTTAGGCTGAAAGGGGGAGCACAAAGGGCTCGTCTAACGTTGGCTTCTTGGTTAAGGTTCCTTTCCTCTTTAAACCTTGAGTTATTCGAAACTTAAATTTCTGGGAAGAAATTTAATTTAGCTTATTTTAACCTTAAAATACTATTTTGTCCAAATGGCTCAAGCCTTGTATAAGTGGAAATACTACCGAACTATAAACCCATAATCACAAACTTATAGAAAAATTTAGATTTCAGCACTAGTTGTTATTATTTTCTTCTATATACGTATTAAAGTTATCTCCAAATGACAAAAATCTTTAGAGGTTTTCTTCTTATTTTAATTTTATCTTCAAACTTTTATCTCCAAGGGGAATTCAGACAGACAGTGGTAGTCTACTTTAATTACAAAATAAAAAACACTTACTCCTTGTTTGATCCAAAAAAGACTACCCTGTTTCCGAGGCAAAACTACCCCGATTTGTCTCTCGTCCGTAAGTTATATTCTTTTTGCTACTTGATCCGTTTCGCGACCTTCCCTCTCTCCTAGCCAATCAACCACTTTTTGTTAAAAGTAGTTTCTTTTCCAGTCTTTCAAGGCCTTGCATTCCTTTTTTTTTCATAACCAAACTGGTCTAAATTAGGTCTTAAAATATTTATCACAGGTTCAAAGTTCGTTTGATTCTTGGACAAAGAAGTGTCACTACAAGATTTATGACTAGTTACGCAAAGAGAAGTTATTTTCAAATTCAAGCTAATTTGAAATTGTCGCTATATTTCTGATCTATGAAGCGAAAGAGAATTCCAAGCTTTAATAATATTGAGGTACGAAATTTACACAAAATAAGGCCCCCTTACAATCTCCCCCACTTAAAATCTCAGCATAATTTTTGTTTCAAAAGGAATAAACAAAAGGAAACACAAATTTACTAAGATCTAGTGTAACTCAATTTCTCCTTATACTACTTCTAAATTGAACCCCTGAGGCTTTTGGTCTCTATGACCTGTATATAAATTTCTTAATTTTCTGAATATCAGTCCTACTGAAAGAAATCCTATGATATATAAAGAGTATAAAAATGTTATACGTCGATGTCCAATATGTTGTTACATCTTTCCTTTTCTTCTTGTAAGGAAACTTGCATTTGCCTCACTTCATCCAGGCCTATGGTCGAACTAAATCTATTCTAAAAGTAAATACTACTACTACTACTAACAACTCATCGCAGCACCAAGCCGCCTTAGGCCAACACAGCTACGCACACTCCTCCTCCACCCCAATCTATTCAAAGCCTCCCTTTTTACACCCGCCCACGAAGTTCCCGTTTCCTTTAAATCTTTCTTTATGACGTCCTCCCACCCCGGACGAGGACGACCTGCTTTCCGTTTAGCCCTATATGGTTGGCCGAAAAGAACAATCTTAGGCAATCTGTCATCCTTCATCCGCACAACATGCCCTAACCACCTCAACCTTTCTTTCATTATAGACCTAGAAAGCGGTATTGAACCACATTTTTCGTATAGCCTATTGTTTGAAATTTGGTCAGTCAGCCGGGTACCCAGAACAATCCTTAAGCAATTTCTCTGGAAAACATCTAGCAAATCTTCATCCGCTTTTCGGAGCGTCCATGCTTCAGAGCCATATTTGACCACTGTCATCACTGTAGCTTCTAAGATTCTAATCTTCGTTTGCAGACTTATCTTCCTATTCTTCCAGACTTTTTTTAACTGTGAAAAAACACCCTGAGCCTTGGCTATTCTATTTTTAACATCTTCACTGCTCCCACCATCTTTGCTAATAATACTACCAAGGTAATTAAAGCTGCCCACCAGATCAATCTTTCCATTACCCAACGTCACCTTTTCATCTTCACTTATTCCTAGCCTTAGTGACTTAGTCTTTCTAACATTAATTTTCAAACCAATACTAGCACCCTGAACTCGTAAAACCTCTAAGAGTTCATTCATTTTGCTCACACTTTCATCTAGGATGCTTAAATCATCAGCATAATTTAAGTCAAAGAGACTTTTTCCTCCCCATTTGATTCCGTGGTCTCCCATTAACTTTCCTGTGCTCCTTAAAACAAAGTCCATAAAAATAATCCATATAAAGTGGGATAGAACACAACCCTGCTTAACTCCTGATTTAATACAAAACCAGCTGCTAACCTCATTTCCTACCTTAACCGCAGCAGTGTTATTCTCGAACATAGCACTAGTCACTTTAATGTATTTATCTGGTATACCATACAAGGATAAAACCTTTACTAAAGCTCCTCTATCAACAGAATCGAACGCTTGCTCATAATATATAAAACTGACGACCAAAGGTGTTTGAAAACTTAGGCACTCCTCAATTATTAACCTAAGAGTGAAAATTTGGTCAACACATCCTCTACCTTTTCTAAAACCGCACTGCTCTTCTCTTAAAACTGTGTCTACGGCATCTCTCAGTCTAAAACGTATCATATTACTAAGCAATTTGTTACCTACAGAGACCAGACTAACACCTGGATAATTAACACACTCACTTTTATCACCTTTCTTATAAAGTAGCTTAATTAAGGTTTTCCTTAAATCATTAGGTACTTCCCCTTTTTCAAAGATCATATTCATAATCTTCAATAACTTATTTCTAACCTCAGAGCCACCATATTTAAGAAACTCATTTACTACCCTTTCAGCACCTGGAGCCTTATTATTCTTTAATCCCTTTAGTACTGTTGCTAATTCCTCCTCACAAAACAAATCTTCCTTCACATCCAAGGTATCACAAACTTTTTCATTTTCCTCAATATATTTTCCTGCAACTCTATCTCGGTTAAGCAAATTCTCAAAATGTTCGGCCCATCTCGCTTTAGCTTTTTCCTTATCGCTAATTGCCACCCCATTCCTATCTTTAACTGGGACAAGTCCGGATTGACTACTACCTCTCAATTTGTTAAGGTGCCAGTACAATATTTTACAATTATGCCGTCTAGCTGCATCTTCTAAATCCTAGGCAATTTTATCCATGGCCTCCACTTCACACCTCCTTAGTTCATATTTCAATGCTTTCTCCACTTTCTTTACATTTCTTTATTTGTTTTCATGCGATCTATCACTCAGATAATTCTTGTACAAGTCCTTTCTCCTTTCTATTAAACATAAAGCCTTTTCACTAATATTCTTAGCTGCAGTTCTAGCTTTCTTCCCTATTACACCTTCAGCAACTTCACAAATTATTTTTCTAAAATTATTCCATCCATCCTCCAAATTATCAAATTTTAAACTCTCAAGGTTAGTATTCAACTGTTCCTGGAAAGTTTCTCTCAAATTCTCATCCTGGAGTCTACTAACATCATAACTTCCTGGGAGGTAATTACCCTTCCGATATTTCAGCTTTAAATTAACCCTTGACACTACTAGATGGTGATCTTTACTTTTAACATCAATGACAGCACTCCTATATACCCTAGTATCTTGTATTGATCCTGCCAGTCTTCGGTTTACTATAACATAATCAATAAGGTTTGCTGTCTTTTCATCACGTGAATACCATGTTAGCTTATGAGCCATTTTATGACCAAACACCGTATTGGTTATAACTAGATTGTTATACATACAAAATTGCAAAAGTCTGTGTCCATTACTGTTTTCTTTTCCTACACCAAATTTACCTAAGCTGGGATACCATCTATCCTTATTTCTAACAACCTGGGCGTTAAAATCTCCCAGTAATAACATCATATTTCTACCTGGGACCTTGTCTATTTGCTCCTGTAACTGTAAGTAAAATGCATCTGAGTCACTAGTATCTCCATCAGTCGGTTCTACAGGGGCGTATACTACTATAACTGATACCATGAACTTTTTAGTCATAAAATCAGCAATTAGCATTATTCTATTATTAATACCTTCCCAGCCTAAACAAGACTTAGCAGCTTCCTTATTCATCATGAGCCCTACCCCCTGTCTATGTAACCCATCCTTCCTGCCTGAGTAAACAAATTCAATATCCCCTAATTTCATGCTTCTTACCTCTGGGATATGAGTTTCTGAAATTCCTAATAAGTCCAGTTCGAATCGTCTGAATTCGTCCGTCAAAATTTCGATACGATAGCCATTTTTTAACGTTGTAACACTCCAAGTTGCAATTTTCATGTTCTTTAAATCATTGAAATTGTTTTCGCCTCAGGAAAAGCAATGATCCCGGATACCAGTGCAGGACGGGGATCACATATCTTCTCAAGTCTACACCGAAGTGCTTAAACCGGCTTAGAACCGGACAGACACAGATCTCTGGGACGTCCATTAATGGAGCTTTTATGCAATCCTGGGCCCATCTCGGTCACAGCATGATTTTCAGTTCTTGTCGATGCTTTTCTAGCAATAAGAGTCGAAATCCCGCACAAACACTCTCAAGCCTATTACCTCAGACTAATTATATATTCATGCCTACGAATATTATTAGGTTTTTCAGCCCAAAGACGCCCATCAAAACATACCAATCCCAGAAGAATTGTCCATTAGTCAGAATCCCGTGCGAATGCTGTGTCGTTTACTAGGCTATAATTTCCTTGAGGGGCGCCACTCCTCAAGTGGGAATAGAGTTGACCGCAAGGTCCCCAGTCTTGCAGGTGCCCCGAAAAAGTTGAGTCAGCCCTTTGCAGAGGTCGTTGTCCTTAGATCTGGATCATACGCCCTGCCACATTTATCCTCCTATAGAGGATCCTCCCGCGATGGTGTTCTGCATCACCATGCAATTTAACCCATTACTGGCAGAAGGTTTGCAACTCATGGGACTTGTGGACAAACCAGTGGGCACTTTTGAGTGTAAATTTGAGGGTCCTTCTTCCTCTTCCGCCTGTATTTATGACCCCGGGCGAGGGTGCCCCAGTTTCTATAATGGACCCCAGGGACAAGGTCCCCCCTTGGTCCGTGCCTCCTATGGAGGTACCCTACATATCTGTAGAGAGTTCCCCTATCGCACCCTGGGAACATGCTGAATGGCCTAGGGGAGGCCAGATAAACAGGTCACTATGGTTTTGCAAAGGCAATAACTCAGTGACATATTTAACCTACTACTTATAAATATACATAACTCACTGACTAGGCCTATATAAGTTATATACAGAAATATATAACTCAGTGATATATTTAACCTACTACTTATAAATATGTGTAACTCACTGACTAGACATATAAGTTATATACAGAAATATATAACTCAGTGACATATTTAGCCTATTACTTAAAATAGGTGTAACTCACTGACTAGGCCTATATAAGTTATATACAGAAATATATAACTCAGTGACATATTTAGCCTACTACTTATAAATATGTGTAACTCGCTGACTAGGCCTATCTAAGTTATATACAGAAATATAAAACTGAGTGACATATTTAACCTACTACTTATAAATATGTGTAAGTCACTGACTAGGCCTGTATAAGTTATATACAGCAATATATAACTCAGTGACATATTTAGCCTACTACTTAAAATATGTGTAACAAACTGACTAGGCCTATATAAGTTATATACAGAAATATATAACTTAGTGACATATTTAGCCTACTACTCATAAATATTTGTAACTCACTTTCAGTTGAAAGTGAGCGCCCCCTTCTCAGAAATGTCCCTTTCCCCAAAGAAATATCCTCCATGAAAAGATCCTCCCCCGGAACCCCTAATCTGACCCTTACCCCCCACTAGAAAAAAAATCCTTCTGAAAACGCCTGTATACTTCCCAATAACCAATACTATATGTAAACAATAGGCAAATTTTACAACTTGCAGCCCTTCCCCCAGGAACAGTGGGGGATTCTATCATCCTCAAAGACATGTCAATTAGATTTTCAACTATGCTGAACAAAATTGCTATCTCAAATTTTCATTGGGTGACTTCGGAAAAGAATGAGCGTGGGAGGGGGCCAAGTTGCCCTCCCATTTTTTTGGTCCCTTAAAAAGGGCACTAGAACTTTTAATTTCCGTTCGAATGAGCCCTCTCACCATATTCTTGGACTACTGGATCGATATGATCACCCCTGGGAGAATAAAAAAAAAAATAAAAACGCATCCGTGATCTTTCTTCTGGTAAAAAATACAAAATGCCACGTTTTTGCCGATAAGAGCTTGAAACCTCTATAGAAGGGTTCTCTGATACGCTGAATCTGATGGTATGATTTTCATTAAGCTTCTATGACTTCTAGGGGGTTGTTTCTCCCTTTTTTCAAAAATAAGGCAAATTTCCTCAAAACTAAACTTGACGAAACTTATATATTTGAAATCAGCATAAAAATCTGATTCTTCTGATGTATCTATTGGTATCAAAATTCTGTTTTTTAGAGTTTCGGTTACTATTGAGCCGGGTCGCTCCTTACTTACAGTTCGTTACTACGAACTGTTTGATTAGGATAATTAGAAATAGAATAACGAAAACAAGTTAGATTCATGTTTCTAATCTTTTTTCCACTTCAGGATGGTTCTTTTTTCAAGTACTTTGCTTTTCCTTGTTTAAGTTCTGCTTTCGTCAGCACTATACCTGATATTCTTCGAAGAATGGGCGCGAGTGTGTAAAATTATCTTATCTAGTCAAAATTTCATCCCTAAAAACAGTAGATTTGATGAAATCCTTATCTGTACCTTTGACAAGAACTTACTTTTTGGTTTTCTTACATGAAATAGTTAAGAGAAACCAAGTCGGCTTGATATTGAATTCATCTGCCTCGTGGATATTCGAATAAAACGTAAATATGACAAACAATAACAGACAAAGAAAACGTTATTTATCGAACCTTTATTGAACGTCTCCTGCTACAAAATATAACTTCCGTCCAATACAAGATTGTGCGTGTCCCTTACTCCTGGGGCAGGTTTAAAAAAATCACATCGTGCATCAAAGTTATTCCCAAAGGAACCACGACACTAACTACTACTTTTATTTTTCAACGAAACTCCTATAAAATATATTTTCTTTCTCGCCTTATTCTTGGTATCAGGGATATTAAAGCACCGACAAAGAAGAAAAGCACAATAAAAGACAAGGGAAGTTTTTCCATTACAAAATTGTATCGAATTAATCTAAATTTAAAATTCTAGAAAACTTTTCCTTTGGTCCTTAGGGCCTTGTGAAAGGCCACACCCAGTCTCACTGTCAAACAAACGATCTGACCTCCAAAATTTCAGATTCTGTCAACATTTCCATCTTCAATCGAACCAGCTCCTTCTGAAAATTTCTTAAACCACCTAAAAACCTGGGTCTTGACAAAGCACAATCTCCATAGGCTTGCTGAGGCTTAGCAAGAGTTTCCGTTACACTGTGCAAAAGGTCAAAGCAAAACCTGATAGCACACTGTCGCACAAAATTGATGTCACTCATTTTTAGAACACAAAGGCAAACTATTCCACAAAAAAAGCGACAACAACAGACAACCAAATGACTCGAGCAAGTTCCCGTACATGCGTTGCATCAAAAGTTAAATAAGGAAACTATAAACATCCGAATAATAATACATCCAAATATAAACATCCATAAAAAGTAAATATTCAATTTTGTCTTCCTAATGTAGTAGGACTTATGCAAAGTTCTCAGCCAAAATCCATATGAGCTCATGCAGATATTTTTAATCTACTGGTTAATTTTGGTTGTTGTTTCGCTGCATCCGAAATCAAACCTCTGCTCTTGTTTTGCCAAGCACAGATAAATCGACTCTTTGATTACTTTGAGTTTCAAATTGAGCACAGCTTTAATAAAAAGAGGATATTTTAATTGATCTCTACGAACAGCTGAGTGCTATATTCTTATTTGGGCCATTTCAAACTTTATTAACATTTTTTTTCAAATTATAATTGAATACGCGAAAGAGTATTTAAAGGTGCCAAAAGGACTAGTAACAATGAAAAGCTTGAAAAATCAAAGGCAAATACATTCTTTCCTTTCACAATGAAAGGAAAAAAAAATCTGTACCCGTTCTCTATTTATAAAAAAATTGCGAGTTATCAAAATTTCGAACCTTTCGAATTTTTTGAACTCATCTCCTTTGTTGAAGACAGCAAAATCACAGAGTATTACTACTTTAATTTAGTGTGTGGCTGCATTATAAGGAGTCTCTTATATAATTCCTATAATTCTTATCCTTTATTTGACGGATATTTTAAATCCTATCGGCAGTGCCTTTTATATTCAACAATATTCTGAATCCTATGGGCAATACGATTTGGTTTTATCATTGTTCCTTAGATGGTGCTACTACTGTATTTTTACCAATGTGCATTGGTCACCATTCGCACTAAGTTGCAATTTTCCTGTGGTATCACTTGACCGAATGTGAAAGAGGTCATAAGGGAAAATAATATCCTAAGAGTGGGATAACAACGCTAAATTTAACTCTTCTCAAACAGAGTCCATAATTCCTTGCTGCCTCATCAACTTGGCAGTACATATATATAAAGACACCATATTGTCTTCAATTTATTTAAGGTTTTTACAGATTCCCTCTTGGCCCCCCCCCAAAAAAAAGGACTTGAAAACATGGAACGGATGACTCCATTAACTATTTTTTTTTTTATAAAATGATCTTATATTTACGTCTTTTTTTCTTTTCAGAATCATCCAGTGTATACAATAAGCCATTCACGGGAACCAAACAGAGATTTCCCAAACTTTTCCTAAAAATGGGATTTCCTTTCTTTCCTAAATTCGAAGTTTTTGGTTCTGAGCTCTACCCAAACTGTCAGATCTTGGAAATATTTCGGTATCCTGTTTACTTTAGAAGCCATTTCAGTAATGTGCTAGCTTTCTTTGTCTCAATTTTTAGCCTGGGAGACTCCAATCTAGGTTCATGATCATGAATACTCTGTGAGTATATGCATATGCAGCCTTTGTATGTTGGGATACAACCCTTTTTCGTATCCCTGTGGATGCAAACCTTTTTTTTGCTTCCTTAAGAGGTAGACGCAACCCTTTCTTGCATCCTTAAGAGGTGGACATAACCCATTTTTGTATCCCTATGGATGCAAACCTTTTTGCTTCCTTAAGAGTTAGACGCAACCCTTTCTTGCTTCCTTACGAGGTGGACGCAACCAATGTTTGTATCCTTAAGAAGTGTCCTCTCAACCTCCCTCTGAATTACATGACTCCCTGTCATGACATGTCCGTGACTTCTAGTCACACTAGGTCTACTCCTAACGGTTAACCTATATCTACAAAGCTACGGAATCTGGGCCTGTGCCTTTCGGTGGTTCCCCAACCTTTGCTTGGAGGCCGCAGTGTTTTCGGCAAAAATTGCCCTAAAAATCTTCTTGTGGTTGGTTTATAGGTGCTGGGGCTAAACAATATTTTGCTTTGTGTCCTGTTTCACCACAGTGGATACAGGTTTGAGATTATTCACATTCTAATTGTCTATGTGGACCCCCGAAAATTCAGTGTTTTATGCAAGCGATTTTTCTTCCCCTAAAATTAGTCCTGGAATTTTTGTCTCTCATTGACCTTAACATATTTATTCTAAAATAGCTGGACTTTCCAAAGTTTAAACATATCTTTGGGTTGTTTTTATAATTTCCTACTTTTTTAAATTCTACTCTGAAGGTATTTCTTCGTTCTCCAGGTGAGGTCTTGTCTCCTGGATCAACCACTATTGCCCCAAAGACAAGTCTGAAGAGTCCCTATATATTAAGTCAATGGATTAAATCTCTTTGCCAGCGCTAATAATTCATCTTTGTCGTCTGTTGTTTTAGTTTGTTTATGAACTTTCCTTCCAATTAATGGGAGCATACCACTTTTGAAAATACTAATAGTTATGTCATCTGCCCTTATACCAGAAGCAGTTTTTGCATACTTTAGAGCCTTTCTACTAATTCGGTAGTAAAATTGATGTACAAACTCAGATTGTCTTTGTTTCTCGGAAAACAGTTCCTGTAGTTTTTGTGCGGCTGGTTGTTCATGTAAAAAGGCTTCTTTTAAAAGTTTTCTAAATGGTCTAAATCTTTTATTTTAGGAATATCTAAGCTCGTTGCGAATCTTTGTATTACTCCTCGAGCATAACAAAGAGCTTGATTTATCATAGCAATATCATCTTTCCCCAAACTCTTTTGTATTTGTTTAAGGGTGGAAACCAATGAATTGATTTCATTTGGGTATGTCAGTAACGAGATGGGAGGCGCTTGCTTCACAAATAGGTTTTGAAGCCTACTTGTGACTGTGGCATCTCTATATTGCCTTTCTAGAGCGTTTTTTTCTAGACTGTGCTTGTTGTAATGCAATTTCTAACTCTTTGATTTTGTTTTCATTTGAACTCATGATTGTTCTATCCTTATAAACTCTCAATGTAGGAAACGTTTTGAACCTTTAAATTGTTTTAAACTACAAAATGAGTTAGTTTATAAATTGCATAAGAATTAGCTCAATATCTCAATTTAAATTAACCCTCAAGGCTAATATTATAATTACACACACTTGAGGATGATTAACCTATGGCCCTATTTAAGTAAATTAAAGACGATTCAGATACTAGAACTTATAGCAAAGAGAAGAAAAGGAGAAGAAAGAAAGAATCTTATGAAGATAAAAGGCTGTCTGAGCTTCCCTTTGAGGTTAAAAATTTCTTTAATGAACACTTTTTCAAACTTTTCTGTCTCAGATAGGTTTGGAAAACTGAACACACACTTCCTTGTGAGGAACAGGACTAAATTTTACCAAATTTTATAAATTTAATTAATCCTCCCCCACCTAAACGAAAGTTGCACCGAAATTGAGTACCGCTGCGACCAGTTGTACCGAACCTGAGTACCGCTGCGACCAGTTGTACCGAACTTGAGTACCGCTGCAACCAGTTGTACCGAACCTGAGTACTGCTGCGACCAGTTGTAAGGTTGCCCCTTCTAACAGGGCGAATACTTTTGGTAGCGTGTTACAAACTGAGGCTTGGGTAAGAAATTGGTACTCAGAATTCAGTGACAACTGATTTTTAGTACAAAAGAAGATAAAAAGAAAAATATTCTAATTCTGATTATGTTGAATATTTCTAAACCTCTTCTAGTTCTAATGGTCTACTTGTTCAATCCACCAATGTTTACCGAAAACAAAAAGATTAAGTTAATTCTAGGATATCGAAGGTTTCTACTTAAAAAGGTTACACTTGAATAGCTAGTCAAGGCTTGAGTTCTGGGTTATTAAAATCCTTTAGTTCGAACTATTGTTGAGCTAAGCTAAGAATAACTGTACTTGATTTTATTTCAATTTTCATTAACCCAAACCAAGAGATCCTCTCATTATTTCTTGAAAAGGGCTGTGTATTCCTTGGACCTTTAGTAAGCTTTAGCTTTAGCAGGTAAAACTTTTAATTGAAAATATCTGGACATAAGGGTTTGGAAATTCTTAAGTCGATAATATTGTTCCCTTTTTCCCTAACCTACCTGTATAAACATTAAGGCAACCTTTGTATAAACATGCAGTACGGGTTTAACGAAATGAAAGAATGATTTAAAAGGGAACGATGTTCCTCTCCGTATAAACGTCTGAAGATTGCACAAAGGGGGGGGGGCAAGTAATGTTGTTGTCCTATAATTCTATTTTCGGATATAAGGTCTTTATAAAGTCAAGCTAAGTCCCAAGGAACTCTAGGCTGAAAGGGGGATCACAAAGGGCTCGTCTAACGTTGACTTCTTGGTTAAGGTTACTTTCCTCTTTAAACCTTCAGTTATTCGAAGCTTAAATTTTTGGGAAGAAATTTAATTTAGCTTATTCTAACCTTAAAATGCTATTTTGTCCAAATGGCTCAAGCCTTGTCTAAGTGGAAATACTACCGAACTATAAACCCATAATCACCAACTTATAGAAAAATTTAGATTTCAGCACTAGTTGTTATTATTTTCTTCTATATACGTATTAAAGTTATCTCCAAATGACAGAAATCTTTAGAGGTTTTCTTCTTATTTTAATTTTATCTTCAAACTTTTATCTCCAAGGGGAATTCAGACAGACAGTGGTAGTCTACTTTAATTACAAAGTAAAAACACTTAATTTTTGTTTGATCCAAAAAAGACTGCCCTGTTTTCGAGGCAGAACTATCCCGATTTGTCTCTCATCCGAAAGTTATATTCTTTTTGCTAATTGATCCGTTTCGTGACCTTCCCTCTCTCCTAGCCAATCAACCACTTTTTGTTAAAAGTAGTTTCTTTTCCAGTCTTTCAAGGCCTTGCGTTACTTTTTGTTTTATAACCAAACTGGTCTAAATTAGGTCTTAAAATATTTATCAAGGGTTCAAAGTTCATTTGATTCTTGGACAGAGAAGTGTCACTACAAGATTTATGACTAGTTACGCAAAGAGAAGTTATTTTCAAATTCAAGCTATTTTGAAATTGTCGCTATATTTCTGATCTAAGAAGCGAAAGAGAATTCCAAGCTTTAATAAAACTGAGTTACGATAAGGCCTCCTTACACACACAAAACTGTTCCTAAGATATAGCTGATATGCCCTTTTGACAACCAGCATACGGATGGCAGGTCGTCCTCCGTACAACAGAAATATTATCTGAAAATCTCACCTTCATAGGTTGTGGATTTTGAACTAGCCAAAAAACACTGTGTGTGCACATTTAATACTGCTTTTACGGTTATTGCAACTACCGACACTAATGTTAATAAATTGAAACTTTTAGGGAACGTTTAGGGGGAATTTCACTTAAACGAAACAACTACATACAAGCAGGTATTTAAAGGGCATATAAGCAATATGGGAAATATAAGGACAAAGGCAGCGATGCTCTACCATAGCTAGTAATATCATTGATATTTTAAAGGATCTGACTTTATTGAAAATTAAAAGTTCTTCTGCCCTCTCAAGAGTCAAAAGTGATTGGAGGGCAATCAGCCCTCCTCTTTAGCTCATAATTTTCCAAACACTTCCAATCAAAATTTTAAGACAGCCATTTTGTTCAGAATAGCTGAACGGTCTAATAACTATATCTCTAGGGTTATTGGGTTTAGTCTCTAGCGGATTTGCTAGCTAAAATAGTCGCAACTGAGGAAGAAATCGCTAAGACAAAAAAATCAATGATGAGCGGGATTACTTCTGTTGAACTCTGAAACCTTCTGTTGAGACTATCGTGAGTGAAATATACTCGTCAGTGTTGCTTGAGTTTAATCCGAAGCTAGAGCAATTGTTGGTATCAGTAAATAATATCAAAGGACTGATTGAAAATTTAGAGAACCGAATTGCAAAATTAGAAGTGAAAATTGATGATAATGAGCAAGAAAAACAGCTTGGAACTCTAGTTTTTCACGGTATTAAGCAGCAGCCGGGTATTGACTTGAAGTCGACCATTCTGAATATAGCCTCGCAGAAGCTGGGGCTTTCCGGTATCTCTGATTGTGATTTTGCTATGGTTTACAGGTCGAAATTGAATAATCCAGGGTCGGCAAACGATAGAGTTGCACCAGTGTTCGTGAGATTTTCTTCCTGTGAGACGGCTTGTAAAGTGTTTGCGAGCAAATCAAAATTGGCTGGTTCGAAAATCTTTTTGTCTAAGTCTCTAACCAAGCGCCGTCGTGATATCCTGAGTGCCACGAAAGACAAGTTTAGCGTGAAAAATGTATGGTCAGATCGTGGCCAGGTTCTCGCAATGCTTACGGGTGAGCGAGCTGCTCGTCGAATAAACTCGCTTTCAGATTGCGTTTAGTTTGTTGTTTATGAGTAGTTTGGTAGTGTTTATCTCGTTAAGATGTTCTATATTGCTCTTTATTTATATTTTTATTTTGTTGGTTATTTTTTTTTCTTATGAGTATAAATATCGTCCAGTTTGAGCGCGGAAAAGGGATGAATTATAGGATTCTTTTTTGCGTAAGTTGATATGAGTAGTAGTTTACGTGGAAGATTGAGTGATTTGCAAAATATTCCATTTAATGTTGATGATTATTTGTAGACGGATATAGGAAATAATGCCCTTCTCTCGTCCTTTAACTTTCCAGGTTATGAACTGATTGCTCGAAGTCGATCATCAATGGGACGTGGAGGCCTGGCTTTCATTGTCCGACAGGATTTGAATTGGAAAATTAGAAAGGATTTGGACATTTGGAAAGAGGGTAAGATAGAAACCTTTAGTATAGAAATTCAGTTTGAAAATCGAGCTTGTATTTTTACTGTTGTATATAAGCCACCAAGTGCATTATTTGAAGAGTTTGCTGAAGGATTTGAATGTCTTGCTGCAAAGGTAAATAGATCTAGTCAAGAGTTTATATGTATGGGAGAATTTAATTTTGATTTGTTAAATATGCGTGGACCAAATTTTGGATTTTTTTAGCCTGATGATGTCAAATGATTTATACCCCACCGTCAGCATTCCAACGACAATCATGGATCATTCGGAAACGCTCATCGATAATGTGTTTGTGTCTTCAGCGATACTAAGTAACGCGTGCTGCTCTGTTGTTATAAGCCCAGCCTCCGACCATCTTCCGGTTGTATTGTATTTGAATTCTGAAGTGAAGAAAAATAACAGAAAGAATAAAATATCAATGCGTGAACTGAAGCCAGTTAATCTGAAAAAATTTGAAGAACAAATTAGTGTTATTAACTGGGAAACAGTACTGAATGATGATCATCCGTCGGAAGCATTTGAAAAGTTTAACCAAATAGTGTCGAATATTTATGATAGCACGTGTCCGCTTAAAGAAACAAACCGCAGAAAGAATAAACCGAGAAAACCATGGTGTGATGGTGAGCTGCTTAATCTGTTTAATATGAGATATCAGGCGTGTGAGGAGCATCTGAACCATCCGCAGAATAATGAGCTCCATGTGATGTATAAAGAGCTAAGGAATAGGGCAAATGCCCTAAGAAGGAAAAAAAAGAAGGCATATTTTACAAATGTATTTGAAAAAAGTAAAGGTAACCCCAAAGCAACATGGCAAGTTGTGAATGATCTTCTAAAAGGTCCTATGAAGCCATCGGTTCCAAAAATTGTGCTAAATAATAGGACCTTGGAAGAAACTGAGGAAATCTGCAACGCATTTGGACAATATTTCTCTGAAATTGGCTGCAAGATTCAAGAAGAAGCAAGGAACTCCCGTGTTTTCAAATCAAGCAGTTTTGTGGATGAGCGAGGAAGAGGTTTCGAAATGAATTTCCAGCCTTGTACTGAAGAGGAGGTACGCAAAATAGTTAGCACGATTAAGTCAAACAGTGCAGGAGTTGATGGAATGAGCCTTAGAACGCTCAAGTCGGTTCTGGTTTATTTGCTTCCTGTCCTCGTATACCTTATCAATATTTCTATGGAAAAGGGGATGTTTCCGAATGCGCTTAAAATAGCTAAAGTTGTACCGTTGCACAAAGGTGGAGTCAAAACTGACATATCTAATTGTAGACCAATATCAATTATCCCAATTTGTTCAAAAATTTATGAAAAGATTGTTCATCACCGGGTTTACGAGTATCTGATGAAAATTGGTGTTTTACACGATGGTCAATTTGGCTTCCGGATAGGACATTCGACGACGCAGGCAGTCCAGCATCTTCTGGAAAATATTAACTCAGCACTTGAGAAGGGCGAGCAGTGCATGGGCGTTTTTATTGATTTTTGAAATGCTTTCGACACTACTGATTTTAAGATTTTATTGGAAAGGCTGTATTATTTAAGGCATAAAGGGGAGTGTATTAAATTGGTTTGAATAGTATTTAATTGAAAGGAAGCTACGAATGACTTTGAGTAACAAATCTTCTCAGCCGTTTCCCATAAAGTGTGGTGTTCCACAGGGCTCAATTCTTGGTCCTCTCCTGTACCTGATATTCGTAGACACTGTGAGATTCTACATTCCCGGAGCTTCAGTTACTTCGTTTGCTGACGACATGGCTTTAGCGATTGCAGCAAAGTCGCTGTAAGAGCTCTTGTTCAAGGCGAATAAGGCGCTTGATGGCCTACATGAATTTGTTTGTGCTAGCCTACTTAGCGTCAATGCATCAAAAACAAATTTTATGATGTTTACAAGGATTGGTTCTACTCCCACACTCCCTGGTGTCATTATTTACAATGGCCTACCGCTCTCACAAGTCGAAGTGATCCGATGTCTGGGATTCATCCTGGATCGAAACTTGAGTTGGAGAAAACTCTGCGACATCATAGCATGCAAGCTGGAGCGTGGCCTTGGAGTTCCGAACCGTTTTCAAAATTTTCTACCTTTGAAAATTCTGCTTTTATTATATTTTTCATTAATAGCACCTTATATAAATTATGGTTGTTTGATTTGGGCGAGTAATTTTAGTTGCAATTTTAGAAGAGTTCAAGTTCCGTAGAATAAGGCTATAAGGTTGATTGGAAGGTATGATCGTGGTATTGATAGCACTAAATCACTTTTTAGAAAGTTTAAAATTTTTAAGGTTGGTGAAATAAGAGATTATCAAATTGGAGTATTTGTATTTCAGTGTCTGAATGGTCTTGCACCGGATTTTTTTATGAATATTTTTAAGCATAATTCGTTTTATCATGATTATTCGACTAGGAGTGTGGATAGTCTTGCATCTGAGCAACGGAACACAACAAGAGCGAGTCAAGTGACCAGACACATGGGCCCGTCAGTTTGGAATTCGTTCCCAGATTCTGTTTGTCAAGCTGAAAGTGTGCCGCAACTTAAAACCCGTATTAAAAATCATTTCTTTTCAGGAATTTGGTAGTGTTAAAGGTTCGAGAGAAGGTTTTTTTTCTTTTTTTTTGTAAATATTTTATTTTTATTTTGTTATATTTTGTGCCATTATATATTTATCATTAATTTCAGTTATTATTATTATTGTTATCCCCTTTTTTCATTTTATTTGGTGTGTTGAATTGGCATGCATGATATCCAACCGGTCGTTTTTTCAAGCAACATATTTGTTTAGTTCGACATGTTTTCACATTGAGTTTTTTTTTTGTTTATAAAAATGTATGAACCTGAAAAAAATGTTTTCTCCACTCTCTTTACATTCCTTTTGTTTTTAAATAATCTTATCACTCAGATAATTCTCGTACAGGCCCCTTCTCCTGTCTATTAAACATAAAGCTATAGCTTTTCTTTATTCTATAACAGAAAACTTAACTGTACAACTTACCGTTTTTAATGAGAGAATCCTCAAAAACTGTGATGGGATCAGCCGTTTTCGGAATTTGTGTTAAGTCCATGAAAGATCTTGGAACGGAGTTAATGCAAATTATCAGAAGTATAATACTATCATCGAAATTTGGACACAACACAGATTTTAGTCAGAAGAGTCCTAAAATACAAAAAAAGAACAGAAATTAAAATCCATAATCAAATCAAACCTAACATGGCTGGAAATTACTGCAATGAAGAGTAGAACCGTCACCTTCGACTGTTCCAAATTCTTAAGCCGCAAATTTCATTGGTGCTTTGATAATAATAACTTTCTAATTCTAATACTTTTTCTCAACAGTATCAAATAAAACCAAAAAGTTAATCAAGGTGTAAAAACAAGAGCATTTGCAAATAAGTGGGCCCAATACGCTCACATCGATAAAAAAGAAAGTTTTTTGGTCCTCTTTCCTATCTCATTTTCTTCTACATTAGATTCCCTCATGTCTTGGGGCTTCCGGAGGTAATTTTCATATTGAACAAGAAAAGCCAACTAATTCGGATTATTTATAAGCCTCCATCCCTGTCCCATCGAGAACTTTTACTTTCCTTAGCTCAAAAAAGTCCGCAAAAATTAGAAGTCAATCAGCAAAAAATGCTTTGGCCGTTTTTAGTCGCCATTTTTTAAGGGGGGGGGGGCGTAACCAAAATCTGTACTTTTTATTCATCTCAGAATTACATTGGCTGATATATTTACAGATACAAGTCGTGCATCTTTCAGAAACAAGTTTTTCACGCTTTTTTGGGGGATTTTTTTTGTGCTAGGGTCCTCTTTGTCGGATGACTGGACGCTTTCAGCTTGGTAAATTGAATAAAGCTAGTCTGTGTAGAGTATACGGGTCCAAAAACTTGATCCTGTTTGATTGTTATACTGGGTGCTTCAAGCTCTTGAGAATAATGACTGCAACTTCTAAACTGATTAGAGACGACAAGGTATTTGGCCCATTTTTGGACCAACTAGCACCCTCGTCCTGCAAACCAAAATTGGGTGTCTTCTTTGCCCAGGCAATGGTTTTGAATGTTTCAACTAAACCAGTATTCAAATCAACCTGATTCTGCTCGAACCACCTTAAACTAATAATATAGCTAGAAAACCTTCTGTCCAACTGAAAAACTATTCTGCTAGATGAAATCTTTTAAAAAACTAATTGAACCTGTTTTTTTTGTTTGAACACCTTCTTTCACTTTTCGTTACTTTTTTTTCCAATGGCTGACAATCACCCTTGTTTTAATTCCTTGATTATTGTTATAGTTTTTCTTCGAATTTTCTTAATTTTTTTGTCAAACTTTAAAAATTGAAAGAGGGCTAGTGCCCTTTTTAACAGTCAAAAGTGATTGGAGGGCAACTAACCCCCCTCTCTTGCCCACCATTTCCCCACACAAATCCAATCAAAATTTTGAGATAGCCATTTTGTTCAAAGTAGTTGAAAGGTCCGGAAATTATATCTGAGGATGAAAAACCCACCACAGCCCCCAGAGCAAAGGTCGTAAGTTAGGCCCTGGGGGCATATAAGACTTTTATTGAAAGTGTTGTCATAGAAACATCAAAAAGGGCTCATTCAATTGGGAATTGACAGGGCTAGTGCCCTTATTAATAGCCAAAAGCGATCAGAGGGCTAATGCCCCCCCACGTCCAACATTTTCCACACACTTCCGATCAACATTTTGATCTAGCCATATTGTTGAACGTAGTTGAAGGGCCAGGAAGTTATGTCTTTTAGTATGACAACTTCCCCAAAGCCCTCAGGGTTAAGGTTATATGTCATGCCTTGGGGGCATATAAGGTTTTTATAGAAACCGTTTTCGTAAAAATTTAAAAAAAAGGCTCATTCGATTGGAAATTGAGAGGAATATTTCCCTATTTAATAGTCGAAAGCAATCGGAGGGAGAATCAACCCCCCCACCCATAATTTCCGATCAATATTTTGATATAGTCATTTTGTTTAAAGTAGTTGAAAAGTCTGGAAATTGTGTCTTTGAGGATGACAACTCCTCCCCATAGCCCTCAAGACAAGGGTATTAAGTTATGACCTTGGGGCACAAAAGGTTTTATAGAAAGTTTTGTCGTAGAAGCTTCAAAAAGACCTCATTCGATTGGAAATTGAGAGGACTAGTGCCTTTTTTAATAGTCGAAAGTTATCAGAGGGCAAATGACCCCCAACGCACATCATTTCCCCAAACACTTCCAATCAAAATTTTAAGATAGCCATTTTGTTCAATGTATTTGAGAGGTCTGGAAATTATGTCTTTGAGGATAACAAATCCCCCAGCCGTCGAGGCAAGGGTTTTAAGTTATCCCGTGGGGGCATACAAGGTTTTTATAGAAAGTGTGGTCAATATAAACTTTGAAGGGGGCTCATTGGATTGGTAATCAGACGCTCTAGTGCTCTTTTTAAGAGGGCAGCTACCCCCCCCCCCCACATACACGTCCTATTGTTCCAAAATTCATCTAATATAAATGTTGAGATAGCCATTCTATTCAAAATAGTCTAAATATTATATAACAAGGATTTTGGGGTTGAAACAAACCCCACAGATTAGGGGCAAGGGCTGTAAGTTATGCCCAGGAGGTATTTAAGGTTTTTATGGAAGGGCTGGTTGTTTAACTTTAGAAGAGGCTCATTTGGTAGAAAATTGAAAGTTCTAGTTCCTTTTTGAGTGTCAAAAGTGATGGACGGCATTTAGCTCCCAACTCTCCTACAA
Source organism: Artemia sp. Qi Xiang Cuo (assembly GCF_049724085.1). Taxonomy (NCBI): domain Eukaryota; kingdom Metazoa; phylum Arthropoda; class Branchiopoda; order Anostraca; family Artemiidae; genus Artemia; species Artemia sp. Qi Xiang Cuo. The sequence continues at coordinate 39,077,173 of NC_142803.1, forward strand.
CCCCTTCTTTCACCAAACGCTTCTCATTTAAATTGTGAGATGCAATAAACGATTTTTCTCAAAATAGTCCAAAGAACATTGATTATGTTTCTAGGGATGAGTCAACCCCTCAGCACCCTGGGGATAGGGTTGTAATTTATCTTATGAGGGCATATAAGGCTTTTAGTGAATGGGCGGTCGTACGAACATCAGTATTCGATTTGAAATTGGAAATTATAGTGCTATATTTAAGAGTCAAAGTGATTTAAGATAAAAACATTCCCCCCCCCCATCCACGCTCAGCATTTACTTTAACACCTCCAATCAAAATTTGAAGATAACAATTTTATTCATCGTAGTTGAAGGTTTCGGAAATTGTGTCTTTGCTGAATACACCCCCCTCCCTACAGCTCTCAGGGAAAGCGTTGTAAGTTATTTCCTTGAGGCATAAAAGGTTTTTATAAAAAGGATGGTCGTATATGCTTTAGAGGGGACTCATTCAATTCGTAATCATAAGTTCTAGTACCCTTTTTAAGAGTCAAAGTGATCAAAGCGCAGCTACCCCCCCCCCCCTCCAACACACACATCGTGTTTTCCTGAGTTGTACGCAATAGATATTTTGAGACAGTCCTTTTATTCAAAATAGTCCAAATATCCTATAACAAGGCTTTTGAGGTTGATACAAACCACCAGAGCTTGAGGGCGAGGGTTGTAAGTTATGTTCCTGGGGTATTTAAGGTTCTTATGGAAGGGACGGTTGTATAAGCTTTAGATGTGACTCATTTAGTTGAAATTGGAAGTTCCGATTACCTTTTAAGATTCAATAGTGATGGAGGTCAAGTAGCATCCCCACCCAACTACCTCTCTTTTCACCAAATCCATCTGATTGAAATTGTGCGATGACAATTTTGTTTAAAACAGTCCAAAGAAAAAATAATAATGCTTCCAGGGTAGGCACAACCCCCCAGAGCTCTGGGGCAAGGGCTTTATGTTATGCCCTGGGGACATATAAGGTTTTTATGGAATAGGTGGTCGTATTAAATTCAAATGGGTATCATTTAATTTTAAATTGGAAGTTATAGTGCCCGTTTTAAGAGTCAAAGTGATTTGAGAGAAACATACCCCCCCCCCCAAGCCCATCATTTCCCATAAAAAATACCCAAACAAAGTTTTGGGGCATCAATTTTTTCAGCAATGTAGAAAGGCTCAGTAATTAAGCGTAGCGATAGTTGTAGTAGCAGTGGTAGCATTAGTCGCAGTATGCAAATATCCCCTTTTTTCAACATCCCCTTCAACACATGATGAAATTTTCAACTTAATACCATCAACCAGTCCTCTTGACAACCTATACGTCCTCTTGACAACCTATATGGGAATAGTGTGATTCGATCTATTTCAATACAGTTGCAATATTGCCCAAAACTTTTGCCTCAATACCCTTAGGTTTATTAGTTGTAGTAGTAGCACCAATAAATATTGCAGTAGAAGTAAGATTACATTTAATAGTAGTAGTCTTAGCTTTAGTAGAAGTAGTAGTAGTAGCAGTAACAGTAATAGTAGCAGTAGTTGTAGGAGTAGAAGGATTAGTATTATGAAGCAGATATTGTCTTTTGGTTAGTTCAACATCCCCCACAACAAGTATTGTAAGTTTCAATTTCACACAAAAACTATTCCTAAGATATAGCTGAGATGCCTTTTTGATAACCTGCATACGGATGGCAGATTGTCATCCATACAACAGAAATATTCTCTGAAAATTTCACCGTCATACCTTCATAGGTCGTGGATTTTGAGCTAGCCAGAAGACACTGTGTGTATTCATTTAATACTGCTTCTACGGTTACTGTAACTAACAACACTAATGGCATTAAGTTGAAACTTTTAGGGAACGTTTAGGAGGAGTTTCAATTAAAAGAAAAAACTATATGCATGCAGGTATTAAAAGGGCATATAAGTACCATAGGGCTATATAAGGACATAGGCAGCAATGCTCTATCAAAGCTAGTAATATCATTGATATTTAAAAGGAGCTAATTAGATTGAAAATTAAAAGTTCTAGGGCCCTCTTAAGAGTCAAAAGTGATTGGAGGGCAATCAGCCTCCTCTTTAGCTCATAATTTTCGCAGACACTTCCAATCAAAATTTTACAACAGCCATTTTGTACAGCATAGCTGAATGGTCTAGTAACTATATGTCTACGGTTATTGGGTAGGTCAACCCCCCACAGTAATGTAATTTGCCCATTATGCTTAAAAACTAAATGTTGCTTTAAAATTAAATCAAAAGCAATATACCAAGAACGACATAGGGCAGGCTCTCCTAAACTATGGATCGCGACCCCAAATAGGGTGGCGTAGCAAAATGATGGGGTGACAATAGATTTTAAAGTCAAATATTTATAGCATACTACCGGAAAATACATATATTGTAAAATTGATGAATTTTTAAAGACTGAAGGTCTAGAATGGAAAAATTACTGTGGAATATGCACAGTTGGTGCAAGAGCGATGACGGGCAAAAAAATTGGTTTTAAATTCTTTTTTCAAGGTACTCATTATGACCATATAACTTTTACTCATTGCCTTATTCACCGAGAGGCCCTTGTAGCAAAAAAGAATTAGCACCATAATTCAACGATGTGCTTCGGAATGCTGTTAAGATTAAAAATTTTATTAAGAGTCATTTTTTTTTTTTATTCCAATATTCACGGCACCAGGTACTTCAAAGTATCTGATATGCCGCTATTCATTTACCTCTTTCAATGGCCTCGAGGTTTTAAATGTCTTTTGAACCTTTTTTTGAAGGTGTCAACAGAGGGATTTGCAGGGATAATATCCCCAGGAAGATCGTTCCAGAAAGAAGTGCAACGCCGGATGAAGCTGTTCCTCAAGGATTCGGTTTTTGGTGTTTCCTCCTTTAGAGAATTGAACCAAGCTGTGTGCCTTCGTGTCTGCCTTGTCGGCTGAACAAAGAGGGGAACAATCCGAGAGAGTTCGTTTGAGAGAGGCGAATTCATTTACTTGAAGAAAACAGCCATCGACGCTACATCAAACCTTTCATTTAGAGGCTGGAGCAATTCTTGTGTTGAGGCGCAGCCCGCCCTATTTGCCCTATTCTGGATCTTCTGAATTGGTGCCAACAGCGTTTTCGGAGCACCAGCAAACAGCGGGTATCCATATTCAGCTATGGGTCTGATGCAAGACTTGTAGAGTGGGATGATCGAGCTTCATGGAAGGTTTTTGCAGCGAAGAGTAATTCCCAGCTTTCTTGCGCAGGAGGTTCTCACCCGATCAAGGTGGTTGTTCCAGGAGAGATCGATGGAGAAATGAATCCCCAGTAGACGAAGCTCGCCGACTCTCTTTATAGCTTCATTTTTGAAGATGAAACTGGGGTGTTCACGTGGCACCTTTGATCGGGTAATTAGAAGGTCCTTTGTTTTCGATGCAATGAAGTTGATCATCCATGCATCAGACCACTTTTCAATTTTCAAAAGATCCATCTATAGGGAAAGGCAGGCTTCTGTTGGGTCTTCGTGTTTAGGGACGGCTGAGTGTGTCGTGGTATCGTCGGCAAAGTGATGCAGAGGGTTTGCGAGGTTGTCTCCCATGTCGTTTAAGTATATGAAGAAGAGCGTAGGTCCCAAGACACAGCCCTGGGGTACCCCTGCTTTCACTGGATATCCGCGGGAAATAAACCCCTCAAAAACAACTCACAGTAAACGATCGGAAAGAAAGCTCTCAATCACTTTTAACAGACATCCACGAACACCATAAACATAGAGTTTCTTTAGCAGGCCACGGTGCCACACTCTGTCAAAAACTTTCGCAATGTCGAAGGATAGTAGCCTGATGTCGTATCCCATTGCCAGTAGTTCTATCCACTCCTGATTCTGGGCCACTAGGCAGTCTAATGTTGAGCGTTTCCGGCGGAATCCATATTTGCGATCGCCTAGGTCATTTGATTCCAGGTACTGATGAAGTGTTTTATTGGAGACGCTCTCGTTGACTTTGCCAACACAGGAGAGAAGGCTATTACGCCTGTAGGAGCCCGAGCTCGTTGGTTCGCCTTCTGGCTTTAGAGTAGGTATAACATGGGCGACTTCCATGTTCTTGGGAAGGTACCGGAGCAAAAGCACAGCCGGAAAAGCAATGACAAGGGTCCAGCTAGTTCGGCACTGCAGGACTTGAGGACAACATTTGGTATGTTGTCAGGACCCGTGGCTTTCGTCACATCCAGATGTTGCAGAATGCGAAGGATCCTGGGAGCAGAAAAATTCACGCGTTCCAGGAGTGTCGGTTCGGTCGGAGAATTTTGGCACTTCTCTACCGTCATCATCTAGATTCGAGAATTCGGCAGAAGCCTTAGCAAGAGTTTCAGCCTTTGTCAGTGGATCTTGTACCACTGTTCCGTTACTCTGGAGAGAATAAATTGCGGTCTCCTTGGACGACGGTAAAGACTCCTTAATAATTTTGCACAAGCTCTTTGCCGAAACAAGTTGAAACTTGGTGGTAAATTTCTCCTTGTACTGAGCCCGGGATTGCCGAATCACTGAAACTGCGTCTCTGCGTATATTTATAGATACAATTCTGTCCTCTTTGCTCTTCGAAAGTAGCCATCGGTTGTGTGCCTTTTGCTTTGCTCGATTTGTCTTCTTACACTGGTCGTTGAACTAAGGTTTGTCCTTACTGGACACCTGGATCCGCTTTGAAGGGATATGCTTTTCGACAGAGTCAACTATGGCCTGCTGGTACTTATCTGCAGCTTTTTCTGGGCCTTCCAGGAGGAAGGCTCTCCACTGCTGAGAAAAAAAAAGTGTTTCTCAAACCGTCCCAATCACCTCTTTTGTGTAGCCAGATTGTTCGATCATGTTTGGGTAGAGGTTGAATGCGTCGTTTTCCACGTGAAACGACGGTGGCATAGGTACCCAGGAGAACATGGGTATCTACCTTAGAGGTGCCCGGGTGATCTGCTAGAACGAGGTCTAGACAAAATAGTCCGTTTATGCTGTTGTGAGTGTTGAAATCGACAAGTTTTTTCAGAGCGTAAGAGAGAGATAGATCATACAAGTCAGACCCTTCCTTATCTGTATTTTTGCTGCGAAGCCACACGCTATGATGGACGTTGAAGTCTCCCTGAAGGATAATGGCAGACTTAGCATACTTGCCCCGAATATATTCAAGGGATATTTCAAGGTAGCTGGTAATCTAGTAAGTTGGAGGGTTATACACGGTACCGACAATCACGGATTTATTTGGGAGGGTCGCCCTGACCCACAGAGCTTCTTCGCCTGCTGAATCTGGTATGTTCAGGCATGAATAAGGTATATGGCTCTGTATATAAACAGCGACACCTCCTCCTCCGTATTTAGCACCGTCAGTACGCTCTCGATCCCGCATGAGGAACGTGTATCCCTGTGTGGCAACCTCACTGCTCTGAATTTCTTGGTTTAGATTGGTCTCAGTGATGCACATGATAGATGGCTCGACCGAGTTCACTAAATGTAGGAACTGGTCAAACTTAGATCTGAGACCTCGTACATTGCAGTGGGCTACCGTAAACAGGTCCGTTTGGATGGTCGGTGGACGTGCTATAGGTCGTCGTAAAAATGGCTGTTTGGTCCGAGGCTTTTTGCTCTTAATGCTCTTAACAGTCATTTATTTTCAAATCTTTGTAAGGATATTGATTCCGTCAATACAACTTTATTATTACATGCAGAAGTAAGATGGTTGTCAAGAGGTGAAAGTTTAAGAAGATTATTAATATTACTATTAAAAGACGGAATTGAAATATTCTTAACCAAACAAAAATGTGAACTTGCTGCTTTTCTTCAAAATGACTTATGGCTACCTAGGCTGTGTTATTTGTCAGATATCTTTGCGAAATTAAACTATCTCAACTTGTGTCTTCAAGAAAAAAATTGCGATATATTTACTTCTAATGATAAAATTGAGTTTTAATAAAAAAAATTAAAATTTGGAAAGATAGGATAGAAAAAAAGCTTCGAAATATTTTTCAGTGTCGACAATTTTATAATCGAGAGAAATTATTGTAAAACTAATATTGCAAAAAATACTGTAGATTGCTTAAAAGTGCTAGAAACCTAGTTCTGTACATATTTCATATTAAATATTGATTTCAAAAAGGTAGCTTGGATTCAAAATCCGTTTTGAATTGATTTAACTCAGGTTGATAATATGCCACTTAAAACTCACGAGGAATATACTAAGCTTTCGAGTGATTCAAACTTAAAACTAAAACTTAAAACTATAAATGGGACATGAAAGAAAAAAAGTTTAAGAAGCCCTGACTTAGGGTATTAAGTTCAAATTTTCGGGGCTACTTCTATTGCTACTTCTGCTCTTAAAATTTTACTAGATCAAAAGAGTGTAATTATATCCAGGCTGTGAAAGAGCATAGACATAATTTTTTGGGAATGGTATTAACTTTTATTTATCAGGTCAACTAAAGGATGCAGAGCCTTTGACTAAATTAAACATAATTATTTCTGTCAGGATTCTCAAGACGTACTGTTGCTAAATATTGACTAAAGATGTCTTTTAGTATTCATAAAGCAGGTAACACTATAAATTTTTAAACAGAAACAGGAGTGAATAAAAATGTCATTTTCCTTGTGCCTAAAAAAGGAATATGTCACTATAAAACGAAAAGAAATTATTTAAAAAAACTTCCACAAAATAAGTTTAAAAAAAAAGTAAATAACTCCATTAAAACAAAAATGAACAAAAAAAAAATCAAATAATCTAATAAGCATACAACTACCACAAATCAGTATCAATAAATAAATGAAACCTCTGACGAACAGAAATTAAATAAATAGCGGAGTCAAAATCAAAACAAGCAGAAATTAACATGAATAGGGTTCAAAACCCCTATGCTTTCTAAAAACCAAAATATAATTTGTCATTTACTGAAAAAATTCTTTTAAGTGTTTTCACTTTTGTAATTTTAAGAAATAAAAAATTAATCAATATTTTAAGGAATAAATATCAGCATATGTATACTAAGCTGACAATGCATATTCATTTGAACTTTTCAAATGAAACAGAATTTTTCAGCATGAAACTGCTTACAAATAGAATTTCCCAGACATTCGAAAACAAAGCTTTCGGGTTTTTTTCGAACATTATATATGGACAAACCCATGTTTCCATTTTTTTTGTGCGGTTGGGTCTCTTGGTCCTAAGATACATAATTTTGCATAAATGAATAAACAAAGTGGTGTACCTGTGGCTAAAATTTATCTTAAAGTGTTCTTTTTTTCTTTTTTTAATCGAAACTGGAGTAATTCAGTGAGGATCGTTTATAAAGAAGAAAAAGAAACACATGAGACACAAATTTGTTTTTGTCAATTGATCCATGGTTCCCGTTTCTTTAGCCTTTTGATTCGTTTCATCTTTTATTGTGGAACTAAATGAAACAAATGACAACTAATTAGATCTTGCTTTCTTGCACAAGTTTTTGATGGCTTAAAAATCCTAATTATTATGCATTTCAGTTTTAGACAAAGTAAACTTCTGTTTTTTTTCAGATTATCAATTTAAGAGGAAATTTTTTCGGAAGACAAGGTTTTGCCTTTTTCGGCTCGTGTGTTTCCACATTGGTCATTGGATGGATAAACAAGCTTAGCTTGCAAAAAAATTGAATAACCAGAAAACTATGTAAATATCGACAGTGCTAATTTAAATATGAGAATTGGCCAACGTCAACAGCTTTAATTCTTCATCAAATTTTCTTCTTTAAATAAAAATCACTATTGTTCCAAAGGTCTGGTTGTAGTCTATAAACTGAGAGGCTTTTTCTAGAATAGGTTGTTAGATGCTAATTCGGAGCCGACTTAAATGAAAATACTCTTTTGCACAAATCACATTTAAATGGTGTCTCACCTGTATGGACTCTTTGTGCGTTTTGAAATTGTCCAGTCAAGCACTTATTGGATAAATCATTTTTTAAACAGTTTCTCAGCTGTTTGAAATCTTTGGAGCTCATAAGAAAATCTTGATGCAGAAAAGAAATTCTCACATTCATCACAATTGTTACAATGAAGAAAAATATATATCACTACTTTCCACAGGATGATGATGAAATTGCGAAAGAAACTAAACAAAAAAATTGAAAAAAAATTGATTATTACTAGTTGGTTGTGAGAATAATAGCCACAAACTAATGAGAATACAGCTTGTCTTAAAACAATTTTCTGAAATTCCTGTATGCACTTTCTGATACCTGTGAAAATTGCTAAAATCAGAAAAGGTTTTCTATACAAATCACATATGATAGGTTATTCACCTGTATTCAGTCTTTGATGTGTATTCCAACTGCAAGCTTGCGAAAAACAATCATCACATAAATAAGATTTAATTGGCTATTCATCCGTATGCCCTCTTTGTTGGGTGTTCAAACTTCCTGCTGGAGAAAAGCAGCATAAAAATCACACTTGAACGGTTTCTCGACCGTATGTATTCAATGATGATTTTTCAAATTTCCTGCTTGAGAAAAGGTCTGATCACAAACATCACACTTAAAACGGTTTCTCACGTATGTGCAATCTTAGGTGCCTGTTCACACTACCCAGTTCGGAGAAGAATTTTTTACATACATCCCATTTAAACGGCTTCTCACCCGTATGTGTTCTTTGATGGGTGTTCAAATGTGGTGCCCGAGAAAAGGTCTTGTTACATACATCACACTTGAAACGGTTTCTCACCCGTATGCACTCTTTTATGCTTGTTAAAATTTTCTGCCAGAGAAAAGGTCTTGCCACATACATCGCATTTAAACGGTTTCTCAACTGTATGTTTTCTTTGATGTTTGTTCAAATTTTCAGCTCAAGAAAACGCTTTTTCACATGCATCACATTTAAACGGTTTATAGCCCGTATGCATTCTTTGATGGGTGTTTAAAGTTTGTGCCCAAGAGAAGGTCTTGTCACATATATCACACTTAAAGGGTTTCTCACCCGTATGCGTTCTTTGATGATTTTTCCAATTTCCTGCTTGAGAAAAGGTTCGGTCATATACATCACACTTAAACGGCTTCTCACACGTATGCACTTTTTGGTGCTTGTTAAAATCCTGCATTAGAGGAAATATCTTATCACACACATTAAACTTCTCACCCGTATGAGTTTTTTTATGTGTGTTCAAATTTGTCAAATAAGAAAAGGTCTTGTCACATACATCCCACTTAAACGGTTTCTCACCCCTATGAAATCTTTTATATTTGTTCAAATTTTCTGCCAGAGAAAAGGTCTTGTCACATTCGTCACATTTAAACAGTTTCTCACCTGTTTGCACTCTTTGAAGCCCGTTGAAATCGTGCAGTCGAGAAATGATCTTGCCACAAACCTCACATTTATATGCTTTTTTTCCCTTTATGAGTTCTTTGATATCTTCCCAATTTTCTATACTTTTTACTTTCCAGGCAACTTATTAAACCTGTTTTCTGATTTTCTAAGCCTTTTCCTTCCAATTCAGATGCACAACCATTTGAAAAACCGCTCGAAGAGGGATTCTTTGAAACAAGTAGTGGCGTATTTTCCTGTAAGTGTAGTCCAGATACATGTGGTGAAAAGTGACCTAAAATTAAAAGTCTTTAGAATTTCCAAAAGAAACGAATAAAACAATAAATCAGAACTAAATAAATCTAAAACAAAAAATATATCTTTAAATATATTTAGTTCACAGAGTTAAAAAAAAACATTATATCTTACGATTACTTTTAACAACTAATTTTATTTTCGATCCCTCTCTTCTCCCTTAAGTTGATACTATAACTAGCTTTTAAGATTAGTTTTTCTAATTTAACAAAATAATGAAAATGAAACCTTAAACGATCAAAAAGCATACCGAGAAGTTAACCAAATCATAAGTGAAGGATAGGAAATATTACAACAAATATTAGGAATTACTGTAACAAGAAAGGAAGAGCAAATTAAATACACATCATTTGTTGAAGGTAATACTTGTTAGAGTAGCCACAAAGCCTTGCATTGATAAAAACGATGAAAGTCACATTTTACTCAGGTCTTACAAATGCAAGTTCAAATAGGGATAAGTCGTTTTAATAAAAAGTGAAAAAAAAAAGACAAAAAAAATTCCAGATATTTCGGTCAAACATTCAGTGACACCGTCGTCAGCAAATATCAGGTATTTTTTTTCATTGTTTTTCACTGTCTTTTAAAAGGATTTATCTCTTTTTGATCTATTATTTGTACGAATTGAGGAAGACGTTACTTTCGCCGTTTTTTTTAATCCAGACTTACTACTTTTTCTAGCTAGATAGGCATTTCAATCTAGGTTCTAGGCAGTTCTGATCATGGGAGCTCATCATGACAGCTGAAATCAAGATAATAGACAGATTTATCTCTTAGTTTAAAAAGAAATGTATACACTATAAATATGAATTGTATTATCTATAATGTCATATACTTTTAAGGCTTAATATCAAGCTTATTGAAAAATAATAAAACCTATCAAACCACTTCCAAGTGAAAATTTAAAAATATTCTTAGAAAACTACAAAAACGGTTTGGCAAACACCTGCACATTGGAATAAAATAAAAAAAAACTCCAACTTAATATTAAGACCCATTGTCCTATTTTTGTCGACTAAAATATTATCCAATACCAATCAATCAACAAAAACACACTATTTCAGATGTACCTTCATTGTTAGAACATTTGAATTCCTGGGTGTCGTATTCAAATTTACATAATCCTGAAATGCTAGCTAAATTAAGCAAAGGAACCTCTCCCCGCTTCGGTGACAAATGATGGTTTGGAAAATGAAACGGCTTCTCGCTGTCACCTGGTAAAGCATCTTCAACTTCTAAAAGGAAATTTAAATTAAACAGACATAGGAAAATTTTACAATAAATATTACTAAACAAATCTGATAGCTTTTCCATTTTAGTTATGTGTAAAAATTTTCATATACAGACATTACATGTATACATTAAATCAGATATATATGCAAGTGTTTTTCAAAAATCGTTTTTAAAATCTACTTCTTATAGAGCAAAAGAAAACCAGAAACATTTGACGAAATTTATTAACATAGAACGAATAAAAACCTGAAATTCTTAATAAAAAAATTCATAGCATAGAACGAGTTGCCGGTTAAGTGTAAGTTCAGGCTAACGTATTGAATGCAAAAACATAAAACTTAATATTTTACAGCATAACAGTCTTCATATTTTACAGCTTAACAGCTTAACAGAGAAAAGATAGCATAAAACGAATTGCTGGTTGTGTAAGTTAAGGATAATGTATTGAATACAAAAACATAAACTACCTACCTATGGGTACCAGATTGTTCTGGTACCCAGAGCAATCCACAGGCAATTTCTCTGGAATACATCTAGCAAATCTTAATCTGCTTTTCGGAGCACCCATGCTTCAGAGCCATATCTGAACACAGTCATCACTGTAGCTTTCAAAGTCCTAATCTTATTTGCAGGCTTATCTTCCTATTCTTCCAAACTCTTTTTAACTGTGAAAAAAAAAATACCCTTAGCCTTTGCAATTCTATTTTTAAGATCTTCGCTGCTTCCACCGTGCTTAAAAATAATAATACCACGGTAAGTGAATTTATAAACCTACCCTAATGTGCAAATATATTGCCGAAATTATAAATTTACAAAATTTTTCTACCGGGTGATTATTTGTCCCACCAAACTTGAAAATTGTACTGCGAAATTTGTGAAAATGTACTGCCTGTGAAAATCGATAAAATCAGAAGCTTTTCTGCACATATAAAAGGTTTCTCACCCGATTGCAATCTTTGATAACTATTCAAACCACTTACAAAGAACACTTCTCAAATACATCACATACATACATACACACATGTAATTGGCTACTCAGCCGTATGCCATCTTTGGTGTTTCTTTGATGGCAATCTTTTGTGTTTGTTCAAATATCCTGCTAGAGGAAAGGTTTGGTCACATATGCATTCTTTGATGGGTGTTCAAATTTGATGACTGAGCAAAGGTCTTGTCACAAACATCACATGTAAACGGTTTTTCACCCGTATGTATTCTTTGGTGTTTGTTCAAATCTGATGACTGAGCAAAGGTCTTGTCACAAACATCACACGTATACGGTCTCTCACCCGTATGAATTCTTTGATGCTTGTTCAAATCTGATGACTGAACAAAGGTCTTGTCACAAACATCACACTTAAACGGTTTCTCACCCGTATGCACTCTTTGGTGCTTGTTAAAATCCTGAAATTGAGAAAACGTCTTGTCACATACATCACACTTAAACGGTTTTTCACCTGTATGCACTCTTTGGTGCTGGTTCAAATAATGCATTCGAGCAAATATCTTGTCACAAACCTCACATCTATACACCTTTTTCTCTTTATGAGTTCTTTGATATCCATCCGATTTTCTATAATTTTTACTTTGCAGGCAACTTATCAAACCTATTGTCTGATTTTCTAGGCCTTTTCCTTCTGATTCAGACGCACAACCATTTGAGAAACCGCTCAAAGAGGGATTCATTGAAACAAGTAGTGACGTATATCCCTGTAAGTGTAGTCCTGATACGTGTGGTGAAAAGTAACCTAAAATTAAAAAGTCTACAGAATAAAAAGAAAAAAAAAACGAATAAAACAATAAATCAGAACTCAAAAACCGAAAACAAAAAATATTTCTTACAATATGTTTTAAAATTTAACAGAGTTTTAAAAAATTCCAGATATTTCAGTCACAAATTCAGTGACACCGTCGTCAGCAAATATCCAGTATTTTTTTTCATTGTTTTTCACAATCTATATAAAAAGATTTATCCCTATTTGAACTATTATTTGTACGAACTGAGGAAAACGTTACTTTCGCCGCTTCTTTTTAATCCAATCGGACTTATTATTTTCTTCTAACTAGAGAGGCAATTCAGATCTAGCTTCTAGGCAGTTTAGATCAAAAACGTCAATTTCCTACTTGCTTCAAATTCAACTTGAAATCAAAATAATAGACAGATTTATGTCATATGTCATAAAGAAGTATATACACTATAAATATGAATTGTATAATCTATATTATCATGTACTTTCGAGGCTTATTATCAAGCTTATTGAAAATAATAAAACCTACTAAATCACTTTCACCTGAAAATTTAAAAACATTCTTGAAAAACTACAAAAACGGTTTGGCAAACGCCTGCACCTTGGAATAAAATATAACAAAAGTTCCAACTTAATATTAAGACCCATTGTCCTATTTTTGTCGAATAAAATATTATCCAATACCAATCAATCAACAAAAACCCAATATTTCAGATTTACCTTCATTGTTAGAACATTTGGATTCCTGGGTGTCGTATTCAAATTGACATGTTCCTAAAATGCTAGCTAAATTAAGCAAAGAAACATCTTCATGTTTTGGCGACAAATGATGGTTTGGAAAATGAAAGGACTTCTCGCTGTCACCTGGTAAAGCATCTTCAACTTCTAAAAAAAAATTAAATTAAACAGACATAGGAAAATTTTACAGTAAACATTATTAAACAAATCTGATAGCTTTTTCTTTTTAGTTACGTGTAAAAATGTAAATATACAGACATTATATGTATACATTAAATCAGATGTATATGCAGTTTCTTTTCACAAATCGGTTTTAAAATCTGCTTTTTATAAAGCGAAATAGCTATTTTGTTCAACGAAGTTGAAAGGTCTGGAAATTATGTCTTTGAGAATGAAAACCCCCATCCCCCCACCCCACCCCCATAACCTCAAGACGAGGGGTTGTAAGTAACGCCCGTGGGGCATATATGGTTTTTGAAGAAACAATATCGTGTACAGTCCAAAAGGGCTCATTGAATTGGAAATTGAGAGGACTGGTGACCTTTTAGTAGTCGAAAGTGATCAGAGGGAAAATGACCCCCCTTCCCCACGCCCATCATTTCCCGAAACTCTTCCAATCCAAATTTGTAGATGGCCATTTTGTTCAGCGTATTTCAAAAGTTTATAAATTATCTCTTTGAGGATAACGAATCCCCCAGCTGTCAGAGTAAGGGTTGTTAGTTATACCCTGAGGACAAATAAGGTTTATATAGAAAGCTTGGTCATATAAACTTTGGAAAGGGTTCATTGGACACGGAAAGGGTTCAAAGTGATCGGAGGGAAGCTACACACACACGTCGTATTGTCCCGAAATGCATCTAATAGAATTTTTGAGATAGTCATTCAAAATAGTCTAAATATCATATAACAAGACTATTGGCGTTGAAACAAACCCCAAAGCCGGGGGGCAAGGCTTGTAAGTTATGCCCACGGGGTCTTTAAGGTTTTTATCGGAGGGATGGTAGTATAAAATTTAGAGGAGGTTCATTTGGTTAAAAACTTGTAGTTTTTTTCCCTTTTAATAGTCAAAAGTGATCGTGGGCAGCTCGCCCCCCCCCCAACTAACCCTCTTCACCAAACGAATCTGGTTAAAATTTTGGATAGCAATTTTGTTCAAAAGGGTCCAAAAAACTAAAACAATAAATCTAGGCCGTGGGTTATATAAAGTTTTTATGGAATTAGTGGTCGCATAAACTTCAGATGGGGTTCATTTGATTCAAAATTGAAAGTTATGTACCCTTTTTTAGAGTAAAAAGGGATTTGAGAGCAGCCAGCCATCCCCCCCCCCACGCTCATCATTCCCCAAAAGACATTCTATCAAAATTTGGAGATAGCAATTTTTGTTTATTCTAGTTGTAGAGTCTGAAAATTGTCTTTGAGGAAGACACCCCTAAAACTCTCAGGGAAAGGGTTGTAAGTGATGTCCCGGGGGTATATAATGTCTTTATAAAAATGGTGGTTGTATATACGTCGGAGAGGACTTATTGGATTGGCAATCTGAATTTCTAATGCCATTTTTAAGAGCCAAAGTTATCAGAAGGCAGTTACCATCCCCCTCCTCTCAACACGCCATCTTTTGCCGAAATACATCAAATAAGTCATTTTATGCAAAATATTCCACAGATCGTATAACAAGGCTTTTGGGGCTGAAACAAACCACCAGAGCCTAGGGAAGAGGGTTGTAACTTATGCCACAGGGCATTTAAGGTTTTTATGGAAGGGATAGTTGTTTAACTTTAGAAGAGGCTCAGTTGGTTGAAAATTGGAAGTTCTAGTTTCTTTTAATGCGTCAAAAGGGATGGAAGGCATTTAGACCCCCCCCCTCATCCCAAACAACCCCCTTTTCACCAAACGCATTTGATTGAAATTATGAGATAGCGATTTTGTTCAAAATAGTAAAAAAAAATATAATTATGTCTTTAGGAGTGACACAACCCCTCAGCGCCTGGGGATAAGGTTGTAAGTTATACCATGAGGGCATGTAAGATTTTTATGTAATGGGCGGTCGTATAAACTTCAGATGGGGTTTATTTGATTTGAAACTTGAAGTCAAAATGTCCTTTTAAAGAGTCAAAGTGTTTTGAGAGCGACAAGCCCCCCTCCACGCTCATCATTTCCCTTAACACCTCCAATCCAAATTTAGAGATAAAAATTTTATTCATCGTGTTTGAAGGTTTCGGAATTTATATCTGTGAGGAAGACAGCCCCTCCCCCTACAGCTCTATGGTAAGGTGTTGTAAATTATGCCCAGTGGGCATATAAGGTCCTTATAGAAAGGGTGGTCATACATGTTTTGGAGGAGACTCATTGGATTGGTGATCAGAAGTTCTAGTGCCTTTTTTAAGAGTCAAAGTGGTCAGAATGAAGTTATCCCCCCCCCAAAAAAAATAATAAACACACACAAACACGTCGTTTTTTCCCGAGATGTATTCAATTGACATTTTGAGACAGTCATTTTATTCAAAATAGTCCAAATCCCATATAACAAGGCTTTTAAAGTTGATACAAATCACCAGAGCCTGAGGGCGAGGGTTATAAGTTATGCCCCTGGAACATTTAAGGTTCTTATGGAAGGGGTGGTTATATACACTTTAGAGGTAGCTCATTTTTTTTAATATCCCCTTCAACACAAGATTTTTAACTCAATACAATTTTGAACTTATTCTTGAATACCTGGATGGACATAGTGTGTTTCCATTATTTCAATAAACCCAAAATTTGTGCCTTAATAGCCTTAGGTTTATTAATAGTACAAGTAGAACCAGTAGTTATAGTAGTGGCAGTAGGAATACAGTTAATAGTTGTAGTTTTAGCTTTAGTAGAAGCAGTAATATTATGATGCAAATTTTTTCTTTTTGATAGTTCAACACCCTCCTCAACAAGTGTTGTAAGATTTAATTTCCAACACAAAACTGTTCCTAAGATATTGCTGATATGCCCTTTTGACAACCTGCATACGGATGGCAGGTTGTCCTCCGTACAACCGAAATATTATTTAAAAATTTCACCTTCATAGGTTGTGGATTTTAAACTAGCCAGACGACACTGTGTGTATACATTTAATGCTGCTTTTACGGTTATTGTAACTAAGGACACGAATAGAATTAAGTTAAAACTTTTAGGGAACTTCTAGGGGGAGTTTCAATTAAACGAAATACTATATGTAAGCAGGTATTAAAAGGGCATATAAACAATATGTGGTATATAATGACATGGGTAGCGATGCTTTATCATAGCTTGTAATATCATTGTTATTTTAAAGAACCTAATTTGTTTGAAAATTCAAAGTCTTAGTGCACTCTTAAGAGTCAAAACTAAGTGGAGGGCAATCAGCCCTCCTCTTTAGCTATTAATTTTCCAGACACTTGCAATCAAAATTTTAAGACAGCCATTTGTTCAGAATAGCTGAACGGCCTAGTAACTATATCTCTAGGGTTATTGGGTTGGTCAACCCCCCACTATTATGTAATTTCCAAATTATCCTTAAAACTAAATGTTGCTTTGAAATCAAATCAAAACGCACTGTTTGTATGCTGGTTGCCAATAAGGCATCTCAGCAGTATACCAAGAACGACTGAGGGTATTAAGCCCGAAGTATAAGGGTTACTTCTATTACTACTTCTGCTCTTAAAATTTTACTAAATCAAGAAGTGTACGGGTATATAGGCTGTGAAAGAGCATAGATATAATTTTTTGGGAATGGTATTAAGTTTTATTCATTATGTAAACTAGAGGACATATGTGACTAAATTAAACACTAATATTTGCGTCATGATTTTCAAAAGCGTTTTGTTGTTTTAAATTGCTCAAAAAATTTTCCCAGCATACAAATAGCAGGCAAAACTGTGGTGACTGTGTCAATATAAAACGAAGAGAAATTAATTTCAAAAAACGTTTTCCTAAAAATAAGTTTTTCTTTTTAGTAAAGAACTTCATTAAACCAAAAATGAAAAAAAATAGAATCAAATAATCAACCAAGCATACAACTACCAAAATTAGCATCAATAAATAAATGAAACCCAAAACGACAAGAAATTACAATAAATAACCGAGTCAAACTCAAAACGAGCAGAAATTAACATGAATAGGGTTCAAAACCCCTATGCTTTCTAATAGTCAGAACAAAATTTGCACTTTACTTTGGGTATTTTATTTTTCTTTGGTACTTTGGGTTTCATTTATATATTGATGCTGATTTGTGGTAGTTCTATGCTTGGTAGATTATTTTATTCTATTTTTGTTTATTTTTGGTTCTTTACTTTTTTAAAGACAACTTATTTTGTGGAAAAATTTATTTTTAATTAATACCATACAAGGATAATATCTTCACTAAAATTCTTCTATCAACAGAATCAAACGCTTGCTCACAATTTGTAAAACTGAAGACTAAAGGCGTTTGATATATCAGGCACTTCTCAATTATTAACCTAAGAATAAAAATATGGTCGACACATCTTCTATCATTTCTAAAACCACACTGTTCTTATCTTATAACTTTGTCTACAGCATCTCTCAGTCTAAAAAGTATCTTATTAGTGAGTAATTTGCTACCTTCAGAGACCAAACTAATGCCTCAATAATTACAACAGTCACTCTTGTCATCTTTCTTATTAAGTGGTGTAATTGAGGTTTTTTAAAATCACTAGGTTCTTCCCCTTTCTCAAAAATCATATTCATAATCTTCGGTTATTATTTTTTAATCCTTTTAGTCGCTAATTTTGTCGCTAATTTTTCTTCACAAAACAAATCTTCCTTCATGTCCAAGGTATCACAAACTTTTTCAATTTCCTCTATATCTTTTCCTGCAACTCTATCTCGGTTTAGCACAAACTCATAATGTTCTGCCCACTTTTCTTTAACCCTTTCCTTATCACTAATTGTGGCCCCGTTCCTATCTTTAAATGGGAGAAGTCCGGATCCAGAACTCCCTTTCAATTTATTAACATGCCAGTCCAACTTTTTACTTTTATTCTTTCAAGCCGTGTCTTCCAGAACTTCGGTAATTTTACCTATGTCCTGCACTTCACACTTCCTTAGTTCATATTTTAATGTATTCTCCGCTTTTTTTATATTTATTTTGTTTTCATATGATATATCACTCAGATAATTCTTGTACAGGCCTATTTTCCTGTCTATTAAACATAAATCTGTAGCTTTTTTTTATTTTATAACAGAAAACTTAACTGTACACTTACCGTTTACTTACCGTTTTTAATGAGAGAATCCTCATCAACTGTGATGAGATCAGCCGTTTTCGGAATTTGTGGCAAGTCCATGAAAGATCTTGGAATGGAGTTAATGCAAATTATGATAACTATAATACTATCACCGAAACTTGGACACAACACAGATTTTAGTCAGGAGAGTCCTAAAATACAAAAGATACAAGAATTGATGACAAGTAATGACTTAACTACTGCAGAGCAGATTTTTTCATAAGACATCTGAAAAAAAAGACTCAACTCCTTCAGCTGTCAATGGTATTACAAATCTGATTATTTTTTTTAAAGATTTAGAAGAGGATTATGACACACTTGCCATTGTGGCAATTAAAGTTGAAAAAATGAACATACCCTAATTTAATTTTCGTTTTCTTATATTGCGTGCGTTTTTCTTTTTTTTATATGAGCAATAAATATAGTATCCTTCTGTCAAGAATCAGTGATAAATTTGTTTTAAACTAAGCCTGCTACCATGACAACATGATTATAGAGAGGGAGTCGGGTAATGGAAATATGTTAAATATACAAGAATGCAATTTCAGAAGCAAAGGAACTTAATGTATTTATTTAAAAAAAGAAAGAAATAGTGGATAAAAAGCAACCAAAAGCAGAAGAGCCTGGCACATCAGTTTTTCAACCGTTTTTCCACATATTATGAATTAAAACTAACAAAAATTAATATAGATAAATAATATCTTATCACTCAAATAAAAAAAAGTATCTAAAATATCATAATTTTGAATTTGAGAAAAATTGTCACGAGTCTTGACGACTTTATTCACTAAAAACGCTACACATAAATTTATTAGAATAATTACTGATATTGTTTGCAGAATACACAGCAATTAATTTGAAGGCAGGTAGTGAGGAGGACCTCCAATGGTCCCTCGAAACTATTGCTTTGAATGTAAATTCTTGGTTTCATGCTAATCGGCTAATACTTAACCTACAGAAGTTGGAATCCAGAATCCTAGAATCCTAGAGAGCCCCCTGCTGGATTTTGAAAAATACAGTTTTGAGGGGTATTTTCATCGAAAAAAAATGATAAATCCCACCCCCTAAAAACATTTGTACTTTCACGGAGTACAAAGGAAAAGAAAGCAAGAAAGGAAGAAGAAAGAGAAGGAAAAAAGAAAGGAAAGAAACACTGACTTGTGGAGATAGGGATGGGAACCAAAATATAAATAAATCAATAATGCATTCAATCATCGAAACTTTAGGCGAAAATGACTATCTCTTTCAATTTCTATTTATATGTATAATGATGATGATTCACTTGCTACATAAAACAGCTTATATTTGTTGGTAATCTGGGGAAATTTATATCTTAAACTGAGTCAGTGAGTCTTGATCTCTTATTTTTAACAAACGGAAAAAGAAATTTATTCCTAGCTCTTGATAAATGGCTATGCTTAGTTTCAACCAGAAATGTCATGCTATGGAAATAATAATCTCTAAGCTTGACTTTTAAAAACCATATGCCCAAATTAAAGTGAAAAGTTTGTTGCAAATTGAGAATATAAGGAAATAAAAAAGATATTTTAGCTTTAGATAAATTTTCAATCTTCCTAGGGTGTTAAAAATGGTCCGGGATTGTTATTAATTTATTTTAAACAATTAGGAGCCCTCGTAAATATGAAAGGAAAATCAGCATCCCAAGCGCTTGGGAAATATTGAGAATAGCATTCAACTAATGAAAAATACAAAGTGTTCATGACTTAGTTTGGAAACAGACACTTTAATCTATGCAAACATCCGAGATTCCTGGACAACCACGTGTTTACTAATATCAAGGAGGCACACTTGTGCCTCTATAAAGAGGCGACCCACCACAATGTTAAGCGATTTCAGGTCCTAGAGGTCGCAGAGAGACGGCGGTAATCGCATTTTGTAGCCCAAGCTCAAACTAAGAAACTTGCAAAATTTCATCCTACTCCGACTTTATCTTCATGGGGTAAACTGGGCCGGAAGTTTTGACCCTCCCACCACAGCCCCGCTTTGACGTTGTCCGATTGGACTGAAATTTAGAGGTTAAGCTTTCCTAGGGCCCGGGAGCTTATCCTCGAAATTTCAGCTCAATCCGATCACTCCTTCCCTGTTTTCAAAAAACCAAATATAGCCACTTAAAATTCATTTTTTTTTTCTTAGCCACGCCTACAGGCCACAGTTGGCACCGGATCCGGTTGAATGAGGACTCATTCGAAGCAGAATTCGACCTGTTAGGGCCTTTTGATATTTTCAGACCGAAAAAATTATCCCCCAAATTTACATTTAAGAAAAACCTCGTTTTCCTATATGAGCCAATGTTAATTTAGCCCACCACAGCCCCTTTTGCACGTTGTCTGATCGGGCTAACATTTAGAGGATAAGCTTTCCTGCGGCCTGGGAGCTTATCCACAAAATTTCAGCTCGATTCGATCGGTCTTTCCCTGTTTCCCTAAAAACGAATATCAAGTTTTGCTTGCGTCAAAAAAGATTCCCATTACTAAAAAACAATTACAATTGTGTCTCTTTAGTGTAGCAGTCAAGACTACTGACTTTCGGGCGGACCACCCGGGTTCGAGTAAAAGCGCGAGAAGATTTTTTATAAGCTTAATTTGAATTTAAAAAAAGAAACTCAGTTTCTTTTTTATATTATTTGAAAAAAATTAAGTTTTATCAAGTGTTAGATAGACTGAGTTATAAGATCGACCCTTAAAAAACCCTGTCGAGACAGAAAAGAATAATAAACAATCATCAGTAGTAATCAATGTTATACTTTGCCGCCTTTATGTTCCTTCCGGTGTTATTTGCGTACTGCCATAGGACTATGCTATTTGCGTACTGCCCTAGCAATTTCTATGTTATTTGCGTACTGCCATAGGACCATGCTATTTGCGTACTGCCATATCAATTTCTATGTTATTTGCGTACTGCCATAGGACTATGCTATTTGCGTACTGCCCTAGCAATTTCTATGTTATTTGCGTACTGCCATAGCAATTTCTACATTATCCAATAGAAGCTTGACACCTTTTCAAAGAGAGCGTGTATAACTTGATTTGTGATGGAGATTTGAATAAAAGGAATAGTTTTCTTTACAGTTCATATTAGTTAGAAAATTAAATTCAGAAAAGATTAGTTTATTTGAATGGATATTAGTAGAGGAAAAAATGAGTAGTGCATATACATTATTGGAGATTAATCATGGAACTGACAACAGCATACGGGATTCTCGGGTACCCTATGTAGTTGTGGGAATAACCGCTGGTTGTAGACTTTGTCTGGAATTGACTACTATGAATGCCAGATACGTGATATCATTAAGCAAATTTAAGTAGGAAGAGCAACCATGTTTTGCTGGAAAAGTGAATATTCTCCATATAAATAAACTTCGGACAGCATAAGATGTCCTATCAAAATATATTGATGAGAACAAAATTAATCAGTGATTATTATTATTGTAATTATGTTCAATAACATTGTTTCTAAATTAATGTCATTTTTTTCTTTCTATAGTAGACTAGCGTATATTTTTTAGTTTAGAAAAAAATTCTGGTTAGTCTGAAGTTGGTTGTGAGAGAGTTAGGACTCTAAAAAAAAAAAAAATGGAAAGATTCGAGAAAGAGCGAATCATGGAGAATCTAGTTCTTATGGAAAAACGTTTGATTCTAGATGATGATTTTCTAGAATTGTCCATTCAAAGGAAGATATTTTCTCGGGGAATGCTTGTCGATATAATGAAAACTGATTCTCCATCATTAGACTATTGTATGAAGCTTCTACATTGTGGTCCAAATGTATTTACGCAATTTATTGATATATTGATTACAAAACTGAAAAATTATATTTTGGATATGCTTTTATACAATAGCCTTTAAATTTTGGACTTTTTTCGTAAGAAAGACGGCGCACAAGGATGATTTGCTCCTCTCTCTCTCTCTCTCTCTATCTCACACAATTTTTGTTGCTGCTATCTCAGTTTCATTGTGGCAGTGAGAGCTTAAAATTATGACAAAATGTTTCATACATGTCCGTTATGTATGTACTCACTGGGCAGCTGGTCATGATGTGAGAATTGCACAATGATTGATGAGTATGATGAAAAGTGTAGATTATGCAAACCGTGTAAATTTCATAGAGGATATGCTGTACAAATTAAAGGTTGTAATTCCTGTCTTGAAGAAGTGTGTGGTTCTCATCCCAGAGGTTACCTCTTTTCCAAGTGTCATTATAATAAATGTAAGGAATGGAAGAGTACATATCCCGTTATGATTGGACAAAACCCTATCGGTGATTTTAGTTTAGTGCTAAAAGATTGGTATCGTCACGGTTTTAGATTTTTCTAGGAGGAGAAACCAGGTCAATCATTCAACTGTTGGAACAACAAGAGAATATGGTTTCTACGTCATTGTTGTGAAGACAATGGGTTTTATGATTATAAACCCACTGATTTTTATTTGGCTGTGACGGAATGTGATTCGACACTTGAGGACACAGTTTATGAAATTGCTTCAAATAAGCAAATTGAAACATGTGAATTCTATAGAATGAATGAGAATAGTATCATTGACTATACAAAGAGATATGACAAGAGTACAGTAACACTCTACTGCAGAAAATGTGACCCTGACATTGCAGTACATTAGGATCAGTACACTGTGAATTCAGATAATCTATATGCACTAGTCATTGTCGACAAATACCTAGTAGTGGATGAAATCAAAAAAGTAGAAAAATTGTTTTATCATGCCTATGAAATTTTTTTTATTAATAAATAGTTTCGCATACATCTTTATAACATTTTATTCTTAGGGCACTAAAATCAATATTAAATACACTTGTAAGTATATTCTCCACTAGAAAGTCATTCAATCGAGGTAAGAACGTAGATGTTGAGAAACTGCTTGTAGGTATAGCCACGGCATCTGAACATGAAAAAGAGTAGTGCATGAAAGCCACATGTCTTAGTCGTTAAATACTGTACTCTTCGTTGATTTTTAATAATGGTTTTCCCACTGCTTTCAATAAACTTGCTGATGTATGGAGCATAGAATTTATACAATAGGCCAAGAGGATCAAAAAATTCAATATTCTTCGCTGTTTGAAAGATGCATAGCCAATAACCGGTCTTCAAAGTCGATGGACTGCTATTAACAATGATTAGGGTATTGTTAAGGGTATTGTTAACACTTGAAATTTTTTCAATGACGTCCGAAGGTATGCAATAGAACTTGTACTGGGAGATGTATGGATGGATATCAAATACATCAATTACTTGATTTTTGTATAAGGTCCTAACTCTAGTAGAACACTGCCTTCGGGTATGATTTACCAAAAGGTTTCAAATTGGCTCAGTGATATTAGCGTGATACTCTCAGTAAGAGCATCGGCAAATGTACACTCTAAACGAAAATTCCCTGTTCTTACTGTTCTCATATCCTGTGTGCCTGACAAGTCCAAAACACTAACCCCATGATTTTTTGAAAACATTGAATCGGTTATTCCATTTTCAAATAGTTGAGAGTCATCATCTAGGGATTGCATGGTCAACTCGTACAGAGTTCTATAGGATTTTTGTCAAATGATAGAGTGTACAGTGGAATACCATTCACTTTGCACACAAGGCTAGATAGATCGAAAAAATTAAAATCATGGGGGGATTCAGTCCAGGATCCAACGGCACTGCCACTCTTCACAAAGGCCAAAGCCAATTTTGATGGGATTTCTCCATTGATAAATGATGAATCGCTATAGCTACGAGAACTGGCGGCAATGTGACGTTGATTGGTGATTGTATGGAGGACAAGAAGTTTAATGTTGTTGCCATTGGCTCTTAGCTTTTCCACTGCCAATGCAACAGAGCTCATAACCTGTTGTTTTCAGACGCGAAGAATTTCCGATGTGATAATGACATGTGCACCGGGTGCTGTATCAACTATTTTTATCAAAATAAAATTCGATGGTGCCATCTGTAACTTTATATAGATCTTGATATTGGGGGGTAACCATTGGGATATATTGAATCCCTCATGATTTAGTTTTAAAATCAGATGATATTCACGGGTCACTGCTGTGGTAAAAACACCGTTAGTATCAACACCTGATTGATATTCATAGCCTAATTAATGTCCTCTCAACTGCTTGTACGCCTTTGGCGTCATCATCATAAATTTTATGTAGCTTGCATAGTTTGATAAATTATTGCTAGTGCTCACCAAAGTACCATTAATAAATACATTAATTTGTTTGAATAGGTTGTTTAGAATACAGTTTTCATAGGAGATACCATCTCCGGAATTTGGAGTTGTATTATCTGACTTTTTCTTCACCACAACATTTAAATCAATAAATGTTGACGACAAATCAATAAAATAGTTTTCATTGGAAAATATTTGAAAATTTATATTGTCCGAGAGGGGTTGTCGGGGATGAAATTATTCATAGTAGCCATACTTGACACTGACATTAACATTTTTAGCATTGAATAGATTAAATGAGGAACTGATTGATGGACATGATTCCTTGAGGGGGAGATAAGTCATCTTAAGAGAAGAAATCCTTCTTTGATCTAACAATCTTTTTCTTTTTCTTCTTATTGGCCTTCGTTGTTTTATTCCTCAAAGTCCTTGTTGATGTCCTTTGCTTCCTGCCTGGGTAGAGACTGATGAGTGAATGACGCGAACGCATCCTTTTCAATCCCTCCCCATTTTGTCAAGATTTTAATTGTTCACCAACGGCTCTTGCTGAATATCTAATATTTTCCTTAACACTCTCCATGAAATTCTTGCCGGACCCCCAGTCCTGTAGTGTGGAGGCAGCAAAATTTGATGCAGCTGGTACAAGATATTTTCTGGAAAGGGGTAGTGCCGAACGAAATAACCATGCAAACCAGCTACCAAGACCATAGCAACAGATTGTAGTACGACCCTTGTATTAGTCCAATACATTGCTTATTTGACGAGGACTCAAAGCTCCAATATAATCAATATCGGGATAAATAAATGAAATTCTTCCATTGTTCATTTTGGGTGATTGTGCCGTCGTTGACAATGGGTCGAAAATGATATGTGATCACTGGCAGCCTTTTGGTTGGTGACAGGGTATCGCCTGATTTGCTATATCGTGTTAACTGACAGGGTTATCAATATAAAGTATCTACATAATAATAATGAATTCTCCTTATAGTGCAGTGACGAATATGCTCGTGAGATGTTTTTCGTCTAATAACACGTTGGAGGGGGACATTTGAATTACCGACTCTCGACGTTTCCACAAAGGATGCATATAGAAATATGCAAGAATCCAAGAAAAAACAAGGTGGATAATCAGCAAAAATAACTTGATTCATCCCGTAAACAGTGCCAGCATTTTCTCCATGGATTAAATTTTGTTTAAAGCCAAGAAAATCTCTCAGTTTATAATTAAGACTAATTGTTTAGATTTCGACTGGTCAACTAATGTAAATCCTACCAAGTTCCAATGAATAATTAGGATAGAATATACCATTCCTGCAATATGAAATTTTTCTATTCCTTCTATGACACTAAATCCCCTTATTATCATATTCAATATACTTTAATCTGACATACGGATAGTCACTAGGTTTAAGTCATTCAACCCATTCATTTTCGGCATAGCCAAACCCATTGATACTCAAATCAAACGGCATAGATTTTATATATAACACACAATCCTTTCTCGGGATGTAAGAGGTATTATTGAGAATACAATCGACAAGAGCCACTTCATATGCACCGTCAAATTTGATGGCAGGGGATAGTTTTTTCCAAAGTGTTTACGCTCTCACTGCCACAATGAAACTGAGCTAGTAACATCAAAAAATTGTGTGAGATAGAGAGAGAAAGAGGAGTAAATCATCCTTGAGTACCATCTTTCTTATGAAAAAAAAGTCCTAAATTTCTAAACTAATGTTTAAAAGCATATCCACAATATCATTTTGCCGTGTCGTGATCAATATATCAATAAATTGTGTAAATGCATTTGGACCACAATGTAGAAGCTTCATACAATAGTCTAATGATGGAGAATCAGTTTTCATTATATCGACAAGTATTCCTCTAGAAAATATCTTCCTTTCAATGGACAACTCTAGAAAATCATCATCTAGAATCAAACGTTTTTCCATAACAACTAGATTCTCCATGATTCAATCTTTCTCCAATCTTTCCATTTTTTTTTTTTAGAGTCCTAACTGTCTAACCGCCAATTTTAGCCTAACAGGAATTTTTTCTACTCTAAAAAATTTACGCTAGTCAATTATAGAAAGAAAAAAATACCATTGATTTAGAAAAAGTTATATTGAACATAGTTACATTAATAATATTCACTGAGGCAGGCTGTTCTCTTCAATATATTTCGATAGGACATCCAATGCTGACCGAAGTTTATTTATATGGAGAATATTCACTTTTCCAGCAAAACATAGCTGCTCTTCCTGTTTAAATTTGCTTAATAATATCATATATCTTGCATACATAGTGGCCCATTCCAGACATAGTCTACAACCAGCAGTTATTTCCACGGCTAGATTAGGTACTCATGCATCACTACTGCTGTTGTTAACTCCATCATTAATCTCCAATAATGTAAATGCACCACTCATTTTTTCTTTACTAATATCCTCGCAAATAAACTATTCTCTTTGAATTCAATTCTCTTACTAATACGAATTGTAAGGAAAACTATTCCTTTTATTCAAATCCCAATCATCAATCAAGTTATACTCACTCTCTTTGAAAAGGTGTAAAGCTTCTATAGAATAATGTTGAAATTGCTATGGCAGTACGCAAATAACATAGAAATTGCTAGGGCAGTACGCAAATAGTATGGTCCTATGGCAGTATGCAAATAACATAGAAATTGCTAGGGCAGTACGTAAATAGCATGGTCCTATGGCAGTACGCAAATAACATAGAAATTGCTAGGGCAGTACGCAAATAGCATAGTCCTATGGCAGTACGCAAATAACACCGGAAGGAACATAAAGGCGGCAAAGTATAACATTGATTACTACTATCATCTAACAGTTAGTCAAGTAATAATAAGTAATAAACTGTACAAAAACGTGCAAAAATTATTTGAAAAAAACTACGTTTTCTAAAGAGTTAAAGAGGCTGAGTTACAAGGTCGAACCTTAAAACGTACAGGAATTAGGAGGCACAGTTGGGGGGCTGCCGCCCCCCAAACTCCCTGCTTTCCCAGCCTTTAAATAAAAAAAAGTTTTTTAAACTGAAAGTAAGGAGCGACATTAAATCTTAAAACGAACAGAAATTATTCCGTATATGAAAGGGGCTGTGCCCTCCTCAACGCCTCGTTCTTTACGCTAAAGTTTGACTTTCTCACAACTCTTTTTTTGAAACAATAAAAACTTTAGCGTAAAGCGCGAGGCGTTGAGGAGGGCACAGCCCGTTTCATATACGGAATAATTTCTGTTCGTTTTAAGATTTAATGTCGCTCCTTACTTTCAGTTTAAAAAACTTTTTTTTTTATTTAAAGGCTGGGAAAGCAGGGGGTTTGGGGGGCGGCAGCCCCCAAACTGTGCCTCCTAATCCCTGTACGTTTTAAGGTTCGACCTTGTAACTCAGCCTCTTTAACTCTTTAGAAAACGTAGTTTTTTTCAAATAATTTCTGCACGTTTTTGTACAGTTTATTACTTATTATTACTTGACTAACTGTTAGAGGATAGTAGTAATCAATGTTATACTTTGCCGCCTTTATGTTCCTTCCGGTGTTATTTGCGTACTGCCATAGGACTATGCTATTTGCGTACTGCCCTAGCAATTTCTATGTTATTTGCGTACTGCCATAGGACCATGCTATTGGCGTACTGCCCTAGCAATTTCTATGTTATTTGCGTACTGCCATAGGACTATGCTATTTGCGTACGCGCGCGCACGTAACCTCGTCTAAATTAACCTTAAAAAAATGGAATAAAGCTATGTCGACTTTGCATGTCTCTCTCACTATGTATGCGCCGTCGCGGTGTGTAACCAATCACCAATCAAGTTATTGTATATTGAGCAACCTCCGCTGTCTCTGATTGGTCCCAAAAATGAGTGTTGTCTAAAAAACCAGTCTGGTTGAAAACGTGGAGTTTTCGTACTGCTCACTTTTTGCAATGTGTAGGAACCAGTGGGGAATCCCCGCTCGTTTGGAAATGTGCCAAGGAAAGGCATGCAAATAGCATGTAGTTTCAAAACATGTTTAATCACGTTTCTTGAATGAAGTATCTGTACTGTATATTCAAGAGGTGAAATCAATAAAGAGCTTGTAACTTACTTACAAATATTTTCATATTTTCTTGAATGAAATTTCCGTATTGTGTATCCAAGAGTTGACTTCAAGAAAGAAATTGCTACTTACTGAGAATTTTTTCATAATTTCTTGAATTAAATTTCTACATCGTGTAGCTAAGTGAAAATTGTATTTCTACATCGTATATCTAACTCGTGAAAACAATAAAGAGTTTGTTACTTACTTAGAATTTTGTCATAATTTCTTGAACGAAATGTCTTTTTGTTTATCCAGCAGGTGAATTCAAGAAAGAATTTGCTACTAAGTTACAATTTTTTGATAATTTCTTTAATGAAATTTCTGTATACTGAGAATTTTTTCATAATTTCTTGAATTAAATTTCTACATCGTATATCTAACTCGTGAAAACAATAAAGAGTTTGTTACTTACTTAGAATTTTGTCATAATTTCTTGAACGAAATGCCTTTTTGTTTATCCAGCAGGTGAATTCAAGAAAGAATTTGCTACTTAGTTAAAAAAATTTTATAATTTCTGTAATGAAATTTCTGTATTGTGTATCCAAGAGGTGACTTCAAGAAAGAATTTGTTACTTACTTACAATTTTTTCATAGTTTCTTAAATGATGTTTCTGCATTGTGTATCCAAGAGGTGACTTCAAGAAAGAGTTTGTTACTTGCTTACAATTTTTTCATAATTTCTTAAATGAAATTTCCGTATTGTGTATTGTGTATCCAAGAGGTGAAATCAATAATGAGTTTGTTACTTACTTACAAATATTTTCATAATTTCTTGAATGAAATTTTCATGTTGTGTATCCAAGAGTTGACTTCAAGAAAGAAATTGTTACTTACTGAGAATTTTTTCATAATTTCTTGAATTAAATTTCTACATCGTGTATCTAAGTCGTGAAAACAATAAAGAGTTTGTTACTTACTTAGAATTTTGTCATAATTTCTTGAACGAAATGTCTTTGTTTATCCAGCAGGTGAACTCAAGAAAGAATTTGCTACTTACTTACAATTTTTTTTATAATTTCTTTAATGAAATTTCTGTATTGCGTATCCAAGAGGTGACTTCAAGAAAGAATTTGTTACTTACTTACTTACAATTTTTGTCATAGTTTTCTTAAATGAAGTTTCTGCATTGTGTATCCAAGAGGTGACTTCAGGAAAGAGTTTGTTACTTGCTTACAATAGAATTATTCTAAAGAATAAAGACGGTTTAAGCTTAAAGATATTTATTGCTTAAACGCATAAACAGATTTTTTTTTGAGAAAAAAAACACAACAACAAATGTTTACATAAAAATAGTACTTAGAGTTCACTCTTAAACATCCACAA
Source organism: Artemia sp. Qi Xiang Cuo (assembly GCF_049724085.1). Lineage (NCBI taxonomy): Eukaryota > Metazoa > Arthropoda > Branchiopoda > Anostraca > Artemiidae > Artemia > Artemia sp. Qi Xiang Cuo. The sequence continues at coordinate 39,107,340 of NC_142803.1, forward strand.
ACGATGGTCCCGTGATATAGAATAGTTTTTAACATGTCTTATGGATTTATCAAGATCAGGTATGTTCTTAGGTATCCACTGTGCGAAGAACCTAACCTCGTCTTCAGGACGGTGATAACCCCCTTCAAATTTAGGACACTTAAACTTTTCTAAATTGAAAAGTGGAATCCTAGGGTCACACTTTTGAATTAAAACTTTATCTATAGTTTCTTGCGAAAACACACAAAATCAGAAAAAATGTTCAATGTTCCTTTAGTACCTACGCAATTAGACTAAAAATGAAGATATTTATGCAGAGTTTCAACTAGATATGGCTAATTTTGCTAAATACCATCTATTTTATTGATAAAACACACAACATCAGACAAAATTGTTCAATGCTCCGTTAGTACCTACGCAACTAGGTTAAAAATAAAAATATTTATGTACATTTTCAACCAGATATGGCTAGGTTTGCTAATGTTTCTAAACTATTCTATATTCTTTCATTAACCAAATTAGCAGTATATAAAAGAATGGTAGCATTAGATGTCCTATCGAAATATATTGATGAGAACAAAATGCATCAGTGATTATTATTATTGTAATTATGTTCAATAAAATTGTTTCTAAATCAATGGTGTTTTTTCTTTCTATAGTAGACTAGCGTATATTTTCTAGAGTAGAAAAAAATTCTGGTTAGTCTGAAGTTGGTTGTTAGAGATTTAGGACTCTAAAAAAAAAAAAATGGAAAGATTGGAGAAAGAGCGAATCATGGAGAATCTAGTTGTTATGGGAAAACGTTTGATTCTAGATGATGATTTTCTAGAGTTGTCCATTCAAAGGAAGATATTTTCTCGGGGAATGCTTGTCGATATAATGAAAACTGATTCTCCATCATTAGACTATTGCATGAAACTTCTACATTGTGGTCCAAATGCATTACACAATTTATTGATATATTGATCACGACACGGCAAAATGATATTGTGGATATGCTTTTAAACATTCGTTTAGAAATTTAGGACTTTTTTTTCATGAGAAAGATGGTGCTCAAGGATGATTTACTCCTCTCTCTCTCTATCTCAGACAATTTTTGATGTTGCTAGCTCAGTTTCATTGTGTCAGTGAGAGTGTCAACATTTTGGACAAAACTATCTCACGACCTCGAATTTGACGTTGCGTAGAAATTTGCTCTTGCCGATTGTTTTTTCAAAAATACCTTTGAAGTCCCGAGAAAGGCTAGTGTGTATTATATAGAATTTATGCCATTCGTTTGGAGTATGAATGGGTTTAGTTTTGTTGACTATGAATTGGTTTAAGCACTTAAACATGTCAGATTGAAATATATTGAATATGATAATATGGGAGATTTGTGTCGTACAATCAATAGAAAAATCTCATATCGTAGGAATGGTATATTCCATTTTAATTATTCATTGGAACATGGTAGGATTTACATTAGCTCAACTGTCGAAACTGAAAAAATTATTCTCAATGACTATCTGAGATATTTTCTTGGCTTCAAACAGAATTTGATCAATTGAGAAAATGCTGGCACCGTTTACGGGATGGATCAAGTTATTTTTGCTGATTATCCACCTGGTTTTGCCTCGGACTCCAGCATATTTCTCTATGCATCCTTTGTGGAAACGTCGAGAGTCGGTAATTCAAATGTCCCCCTCCTACGTGTTCTTGAACGAAAAACAACTCATGAACTTGTTCATCACTATAATATAAAGCATCTTCAGTATGTTCCTGTAAACAATTCGTATTTGGAACTCCGTCAGTTAACACTAAGAAGTGAATTGGGTGATCCTCTAGCAAAAACAAAAGGCTTAGCAGTGATTACATGTCATTTTCGACCCATTGTCAACGACGGCACAATCACCTAAAATGAACAATGTAAGAATTCCATTTGTCTCTCCCGAAATCGGTTTCTATGTTGGTGCTTTGATTCCATGTCAAATAGGCAATGCATTGGACTGCTAAAAGGGTCATACTACAATGTCTGGCTATGGTCTTGGTAGCTGGTTTTCTAAGCAATTTCGTTCTGCACTACCCCTTGCCAGAAAATATATCGTGCCTGCTGTATCAAATTTTGCTGCCTCAACACTAGAGGACTGGGGGTCGGGCAAGAATTTCAAGGAGAGTGTTAAGGAAAATATTAGATCTTCAGCAAGAGCCGTTGGTGAACAATTAAAATCTCGACAAAATGGAGAGGGATTGAAAAGGAGGCGTTCGCATCATCCACTCATCAGTCTCTACCCAGACAGGAAGCAAAGGACCTCAACAAGGACTTTGAGGAATAAAACAACGAAGGCCAATAAGGAGAAAAAGAAAAAGATTGTTAGATCAATGAAGGATTTCTTCTCTTAAGATGACCTATCTCTCCCAAAAGGAATCATATCCATCAATCAGTTCCTCATTGAATCTATTCAATACTGAAAATGTTGATGTCAGTGTCAAGTGTGGTTACTATGAACAATTTCATCCCCAACAACCCCTCTCGGAAAATATACCCATTCAAATATTTTGTAATGAAGACTATTTCATTGATTTGTCGTCAACATTTATTGATTTAAATGTTGTTCTGAAGAAAAAGTCAGATAATACAACTCCAAATACCGGCGATGGTCTCTCCTATGAAAGCTGTATTCTACACAACCTATTCAAACAAATTAATGTATTTATTAATGGTACTTTGGTGAGCACTAGCAATAATTTATCAAACTATGCAAGCTACATACAATTTATGATGATGACGCCAAAGGCGTACAAGGAGATGAGAGGACAATCATTGGGCTATGAATATCAATCAGGTGTTGATACTGACGGTGAGTTGACTACTGCAGTGACCCAGGAGTATCATCTAGTTGGAAAATTAAATCATGTGATATTCAATATATCACAATGGCTACCCCCCAATGTCAAGATTGACATAAAGTTACAGATGGCACCATCGAATTTCATTTTGAGAAAAACACTTCCTGCAGCACCCAATGCAAATGTCATTATCATATCGGCAATTCTCCATGTCTGAAAACAACAGGTTATGAGTTCTGTTGCATTGGCAGTGGAAAAGCTAAGAGCCAATGGTAACAACATTAAACTTCTTGTCCTCCATACAATCACCAATCAACGTCACATTGCCGTTAGTTCTCGTAGCTATAGCGATTCATCATTTATCATTGGAGAAATCCCATCAAAATTGGCTTTTGCCTTTGTGAAGAGTGGCAGTGCCGTTGGATCCTGGACTGAATCCCCCCATAATTTTAATTTGTTTGATCTATCTAGCCTTTTGTGCAAAGTGAATGGTATTCCACTGTACACTTTATCATTTGACAAAAAATCCTATAGAATTCTGTACGAGTTGACTGTGCAATCCCTAGATCATGACTCTCAAATATCTGAAAATGGAATAACCGATTCGATGTTTTCAAAAAGTCATGGGGTTATTGTTTTGGAACTGTCAGGGACTCAGGATATGAGTATAGTACGAACTGGGAATGTACGTTTAGATTGTACATTTGCCGATGCTCTGGGGGAGAGTATCACGCTAATATCATTGAGTCAATTTGGAACCTATTGGGACATCACACCCGACGGGAGTTTTCTACTAGAGCTTGCACAATGAACACAAACCAACTAATCAATGTATTTAGTATCGATCCATACATGTAGCATTACATGTCTCACTGCATACCTTCAGACTTCATTGAAAAAATTCCAAGTGTTAACAATACCCTAATCATTGTTAATAGCAGTCCATCGACTTTGAAGACCGGTCATTGGCTATGCATCTTTCAAACAGCCAAGAATATTGAATTTTTTGATCCTCTTGGTCTATTGTATAAATTCTATCCTCTATACGTTAGCAACTTTATTGAAAGCAGTGGGAAAACCATTATTCAAAATCAACGAAGAGTACAGGATTTAACGACTAAGACATGTGGCTTTCATGCACCACTCTTTTTTATGTCCAGATGTCGTGGCTATACCTACAAGCAGTTTCTCAACATCTAAGTTGACTTACCTCGATTGAAATACTTTCTAGTGGAGAATATACTTACAAGTTTATTTAATATTGATTTTAGTGCCATAAGAATAAAATGTTCTAAAGATGTGTGTGAAATTTTTTATTAATAAAAAAAAATTATATGCATGATAAAACAACTTTTCTACTCTTTAGATTTCATCCACTACTAGGTATTTGTCGACAATGACTAGTGTATATAGATTATCTGAACTCACAGTGTACTGATCCTAATGTACTGCAATGTCAGGGTCACATTTTCTGCAGTAGAGTGTTACTGTACTCTTGTCATATCTCTTTGTATAGTCAATGATACTGTTACCATTCATTCAATAGAATTCAAATGTTTCAATTTGCGTATTTGAAGCAATTTCATAAACAGTGTCCTCAAGTGTCGAATCACATTCTGTCACAGCCAAATAAAAATCAGTGGGTTTATAATCATAACACCCAATGTCTTCACAACAATGACGTAGAAACCATATTCTCTTGTTGTTCCAACAGTTGTATCGCTGACCTGGTTCCTCCTCCCGGAACAATCTAAAACCACGACGATACCAATCTCGTAGCAATAAACAAAAATCACGGTTAGGATTCTTTCCAATCATACCGGGATATGTACTCTCCCACTGCTTACATTTATCATAATAACTATTGGAGAATAGGTAACCTCTAGGATGAGAGTCACATACCTCTTCAAGATAGGAATTATATCCTTTAATTTGTACAGGATATCCTCTATGCAATTTACACGGGTTGCATAATCTACACTTTTCATCATACTCATCAATCATTGTGCAATTCTCACATCATGACCAGCGGCCCAGTAATTACATACATAGAGGACATGTATGGAACATTTTGTCATGTGTTGACACTCTCACTGCCACAATGAAACTGAGCTAGCAACATCAAAAATTGTCTGAGATAGAGAGAGAGAGAGAGAGAGGAGTAAATCATTCTTGAGCATCATCTTTCTCACGAAAAAAAGTCTAAAATTTCTAAACTAATGTTTAAAAGCATATCCACAATATCATTTTGCCGTGTCGTGATCAATATATCAATAAATTGTGTAATGCATTTGGACCACAATGTAGAAGCTTCATACAATAGTCTAATGATGAAGAATCAGTTTTCATTATATCGAGAAGCATTCCCCGAGAAAATATCTTCCTTTCAATGGACAATTCTAGAAAATCATCATCTAGAATCAAACGTTTTTCCATAAGAACTAGATTCTCCATGATTCGCTCTTTCTCCAATCTTTCCATTTTTTTTTTTAGAGTCCTAACTCTCTCACAACCAACCTCTGAATAACCAGAATTATTTTCTACTCATAAACATATACGCTAGTCTACTATAGAAAAAAAAACCATTGATTTAGAAAGAGTTTTATTGAATATAATTACAATAATAACAATCACTGATGCATTTTGTTCTCATTAATGTATTTTGATAGGACATCTAATGCTGATCGAAGTTTATTTATATAGAGAATATTCACTTTTCCAGCAAAACATAGCTGCTCCTCCTGCTTAAATTTAAATAATGATATCACGTATCTAGCATACATAGTGTCCCATTCAAGACATAGTCTACAACCAGCGGTTATTTCCACAGCTACATTAGGTACTCGTGCATCATTGGTGCTGTTGTCAGCTCCATCATTAATCTCCAATAATGTAAATGCACTACTCATTTTTTCTCCACTAATACCCTCTAAAATAAACTATTCTCTCTGAATTCAAGTCTCTTACTAAAATGAACTGCAAGGAAAACTATTTCTTTTATTCAAATCCCCATCATATATCAAGTTATAATCGCTCTATTTGAAAAGTTGTCGTGCTTCTATAGAATAATGCTGAAATTGCTATGGCAGTACGCAAATAGCATAGAAATTGCTAGGGCAGTACGCAAATAGCATAGTCCTATGGCAGTACGCAAATAGCATAGAAATTTCTAGGGCAGTACGCAAATAGCATGGTCCTATGGCAGTACGCAAATAACATAGAGATTCCTAGGGCAGTACGCAAATAGCATGGTCCTATGGCAGTACGCAAATAACACCGGAAGGAACATAAAGGCGGCAAAGTATAACATTGATTACTACTATCCTCTAACAGTTAGTCAAGCAATAATAAGTAATAAACTGTACAAAAACGTGCAGAAATTATTTGAAAAAAACTACGTTTTCTAAAGAGTTAAAGAGGCTAAGTTACACGGTCAAACCTTAAAACGTACAGGGATTAGGAGGCACAGTTGGGGGGCTGCCGCTCCCCAAACCCCCCGCTTTCCCAGCCTTTAAATAAAAAAAAAGTTTTTTAAACTGAAAGTAAGGAGCGACATTAAATCTTAAAACGAACGAAATTATTCCGTATATGAAAGGGGCTGTGCCCTCCTCAACGCCTCGCTCTTTACGCTAAAGTTTTTATTGTTTAAAAAAAAGAGTTGTGAGAAAGTCAAACTATATCTAAATATATCTAAATATATTCACTCTTAATATATTATCTCTTAATTCACTCTTAATATATATTCACAAATATCTAAATATATTCACTCTTTTTATGGAGGGAACTCCAATAATTATAGTTCGAAATAACACACACCTAACTCAGCTCGAACTTTTCCCAAAAACAATAAATTCCTGCTTCTTCAGGTTAAGCAGGCCCTACACGGTCAATCATTTTGATCAAAAATCTTCATCTATCGATTGGCGTATGCTATAATTAATCTTGAATCGGCTTTAATTAATCTTCAATCTTAACCAAAGCTAATGTAATACACCGTTTTTGATCAAAATGATTCAGTCATTCAAACTTTCTACCAATAACCGACAACGCTTGACTCAAGCGTCAAAGAGTTTCCTAGACGGTCAATTGAGTCAATCGATTGACGGAAGCTTTTGATGAAAATGATTGACCGTCTAGGGCCTCCTTTAGGTATTAGATGATTAACACTAAACCAAGAATCTACATTCAAAGCAACAGTTTCAAGGGACAATCAAAAGTCCTCCTCATTGTCCATCTTCAAACTAATTGCAGTGTAATCTGCAAACGATATCGGTAATTCTTCTTCTGAAGTCATGCAATTTGGAAGATCATATATATTAATGAAATCAAGCATCGGCCCAAATACAGACACCAAGGGTACCCCTAAATTTTCTAGTGGAGAAATATGAAATGATTCCTAACCAACTTGAACTTTAAAACTTCTTTCAGATAAATGCGATCTCATTACAGTAGTATTGTATTAATGACTCTTATAACAGCCCTACCCAGGTGATACAACAAGAGCCGTGTTACAACAAGAGCCACTCCGGTGATACAACGAGAGCCCTATCAGAAAAACAGCCATAAAATTTTCAAGAAATAGCATTCCTCGGTGAAATCATTCAATTGATACAACAAGAGTCCTATAGATCTGGAAAAATTAAGCAAGAAAAACGAGTTTTAATTTTTATAAAGCAGTGAATACAATAAAATAGACACTTAATTAAACAAACATACTCCGAATTTTTTGGCTCCACGTCCGGGAGCCTTTCTCAACGGAAAAAAAGAGAAAATGAAACAAAAAAATGTTCTTTTTAAAAAACTTAACTTACATCAGAATAATACATATTAAACTCATGAAGAGAAAGAAAAAAACAAAAAAATAAATAGGAAACAAAACTCACATATTAAATAAACACTTCCATGTAATGGCGTATAAACAAAATCGATTGTCTATATTGATTCAACTCGCCTTCTCACAGTATATAAAGGGAAATTTATCAAAAAATGAAGAATATATTTATACTTAAACCAAAATAATAAAGGTCAGCTAACCCCCGGCTCATAACCCCTAATTAAATCCCAAAAGTTCATTAATCAATATTTGAATTATAAATTGAATGGATTCGTTGGCTTGCAGGCTTAGCTGTAGTTTGTTTACTTTTCCCAGCATTTAACCCATTCTGACCTTTGTTCGCAAGGTCATCTTTCGTTTCAGAACTATTATTAAAGTCAGTACTGGTTGAATATCTTACCTGCTTTTTAATTAAACTATAATAAATTGAATTGATTCCTAAATTCCCCTTCATCTCTATTGATACTAATACCCCCATATATTATCTTTTTTATTTCTATGATTTCCCTGAAGCTTTGTAAAAGTCCTACAGACGTATCTACTATTTTTGTTTGATGAAATAAAATACTGTGATGAAGAAAATTGTAAACATGTTCTGCAACTGCTGACTCAAACGTTTCCGGTGTTTTGTTTTAGAGAGCAATCTATGGCATTTTTGTGTTGCTGTAGCCTATTTTCTAAAATCTGTTATGTTCTTCCCACATAAAATATACTCCAAGAGCATGGGATTTTGTATACTCCCTTTTGCATATTTCTCGGTACCTTGTCTTTCCCCTCATTAAACAAAGAGCTTATAGTTTGTCAAGATTTAAATGTTGTTTTTATATTATTTTTTTTTAATTCTCTTCTTAATTTTTGTGACAATATTGGGATAAAAGGCAAAGTTATGTAATTTGTTTCTTGATTTGACCAATATTCTTCTAATATTTCTGGTTCCATCCACTTGTTTTTCTTTTTTCAATTATTTGAGAAATCATATTTTTCCGGATAGACATTACCGACTAAAATATCCTTAATAAAAATTAGTTTATTGCTTATGTATTCTCGTGATGCTATTATTAATACCCTATCAACTAAAGAAATAACCACACCCCTTTTTACCTGGATCGGATGATTTGATGCGAAAGACAAGTAACGGTTGTTATTAGTTGATTTAGGGTAAATTGAAAACACTAGTTCGTTATTATTTCTATGGATCAAAATATCTAGAAAAGGTAACTTATTCTCTGTTTCCTTTTCAATTGTAAAAATTAATTCTCCTCCCAAATTATTTAAATGTTCGAAAAAACTTTCAATTTGTGATTCCCCATAATTCCAAATAACTAAAATATCATCCATATATTTGCTTCAAAATTTAGGTTTTGAAAAATATGTTTCTGTAGCTAAATTTTCTACATACTCTACATAAATATTTGCTAACAACGGTCTTAAAGGCCCTCCCATTGTCAATCCCCTAATTTGATGGTAAAAATTATCTCTAAACGTGACATATTTAGTATACCTGCTAGTTATTTTAACTAAATATAATGTAGTTTCCAGTTCGATTCCCGAAGATAATTCTTCTATCTCATTTTTATGTTCCTCAAGTTTTTTGGATAAAATACTAAACGATTTATCAAATGGAATACATGTATACATTGATTTTATATCAAAACTAAACAATCTAGATTCTTCTGATAGGCTATTTCTACACTTATAAGTTTATCTTTTAAGAATTCCGAGTTTTTTATAGACGAATCTTAGAGATATAATAAAGGTTTATTAGGACCCATAGTCTTATATCATCTACATTATTTATATCTTTTGGAAACTTATGAATTTCTGTCTCAATCTTTGAAACAATTTCCTCTATCGGTACATTTTTAGGATCTACTCCAAATTTTACACCTCTTTCAAGGATTTCCTTTTGTTATTTGGTTAACTTCTTTTCGCTTAAATTAATCACCCCAGGGCCTGGGAAATGATTAGGCTAATACATTGATAGTTTTTGTTTTTCTTATTCCCTTTTTTTGTTTTTCTTGTTCCCTTTTTATAAAGGAAAGGCTCAAATCTTTCAGCGGTCAAAGGTATTACAAATCTGATTATTTTCTTTAAAGATTTAAAAGAAGAATGCGACACAATTACAATGTTGGCAATTAAAGTTGAAAAAATCTGAATACCCTAATTTAATTTTCTTTTTTCTTAAATTGCGTGCCTTAGTATTTTTTTTTTTTTATGCGCAATAACAGTCACCATCTATATTATACTGTTGTCAAGAATCAGTGATAAAATTATTTGAAACAATGCCTGTTACCATGACTACATGATTATTGAAAGAGAGCTATGTAATGGGAATATGTTAAATATAAAGGAATGCAATTTCAGAAGCAAAGGACATTAATGTATTTATTTAAAAAAAGAAGGAAATAGTGGATAAAAAGCAAACAAAAGCAGAAGCACCTGGCACATCAGTTTTTCAACCGTTTTTCCACATATTATGAATTAAAACTAACAAAAATTAATATAGATAAATAATATCTTATCACTCAAATAAAAAAAAAAATATCTAAAATATCATAATTTTGAATTTGAGAAAAAAGGTCACGAGTCTTGACGACTTTATTCACTAAAAACGCTACACATAAATTTATCCCAAAAAGGCAATTAACATATATATTAGAAGAATTACCTATATTGTTTGCAGAGTGCACAGGAATTAGCTTGAAGGCAGGCAATGAGGAGGGCCTCCAATGGTCCATCGAAACTGTTTCTTTGAATGTAAATTCTTTGTTTCCTGCTAATCAACTAATATCTAACTTACAGAAGTTGGAATCGTGAATCTTAGAGTCCTCCTGGATTTTGAAAAATAAAGTTTTCAGGGGTATTTTCATTAAAAAAATATCAACCCCCCCCCAAAAAAAAATATTTGTACACTCACGGAGTACAAAGGAAAAGAAAACAAGAAAGAAAGAAGAAAGAAAGAGAAGAAAAAAAACTGACTCGTGGAGATAGGGATGGGAACAAAAATATAAATAAATCAACAATACATTCAATCATCGCTACTTTAGGCGAAAATGACTATCTCTTGCAATCTCTTTTTAAAAGTATAGTGATGATCATTCACTTGCTAGATAAAATAGGTTATATTTGTTGGCATTCTGGGGAATTTGATATTTTGATCTGAGTCAGTGAGTCATGATCTCTTATTTTTAACAAACGGAAAAAGAAATTTATTCCTAGCTCTTGATAAATAGCTATGCTCCGTTTCAACCAGAAATGTCATACTATGGAAATAATAATCTCTAGGCTTGATTTTTTTAAACCATATGCCAAAATTAAGGTTAAAAATTTGTTGCAAATTGTGAATATAAGGAAATAAAAAAGATGTTTTAGCTTTAGATAAATTTTCAATCTTCCTAGGGTGTTAAAAATGGTCCAATGATTGTTATTAATTTATTTTAAACAATTTGGAGCCCTCGTAAATGTGAAAAGAAAATATGCATCCCAAACGCTCGGAAAATATTGAAAAAAGCATTAAACTATTGAAAAATATAAAGTAGCCTACTCATGATTTGGTTTGGAAACAGACATCTTAATCTATGCAAACAACCGAGATTCCTGGACAGCCACGTGTTTACTAATATATGCTTCAAACGACAAAGATGAATCTATATAGGCCTAAATACCTAAATGTCTAAATATATCCACTCTTTTTATGGAGGGAACTCCAATAATTATAGTTCGAAATAACACACGCCTAACTCATCTCGAACTTTTCTCAAAAACAATAAATTCCTGCTTCTTTAGGTTAAGGAGGCCCTAGACGGTCAATCAATTTGATCAAAAAATTTCTTCTATCGATTGACGTATGCTGTAATTAATCTTGAATCGGCTTTAATTAATCTTCAATCTTGACCGAAGCTAATGTAATACACCGCTTTTGATCAAAACGATTCAGTCATTCAAACTTTCTATCAATAACCGACAACGATTGACTCAATCGTCAAACAGGTCCCTGAACGAAAATTGAGTCAATCGATTGACGGAAGCTTTTGATGAAAACGATTGACCGTCTAGGGCCTCCTTTAGGTATTAGTCGATTAGCACGAAACCAAGAATGTACATTCAAAGCAAAAAATAGCTTTTACCCAGGATGAATTAAATCGGACACAAGTGAATCTTACAGCTGAGATATCCCGTCAAGTTAAGGCTAAACTATCAGACCCTGATACAGCAAATCAAGCAATGGATATTATAGTAAGAAAAATTCATGATGCTATTTCCATTGATTACAACCCAAAATTCCAAGAAATAGAAAAATCACTCAAAGGACTATTTGTAATGGTTAAAAGCTTGGAAAGTAGGATTTTGTCATTGGAATCGAAAGGGGATAATTTTGAACAAGAAAAGATGTTGGATTGCTTAGTCATGAATGGAGTAAAGCAGAGAGGCCTGGAAATGATCTAAAGAAAGAAATATCAGTTATTGTTAAAGACAAGATGCTGGTTCCTCGTTTTGAAGTCAATAATGTTGTAAATATTTTTCACTTTAGTTCGAATGACTCTAACGATCAATCTAAAGTGTCTCCACGGCTAATATGCTTAAAAAATGTGGAATTAGCTCGAGCTGTTTTCAAAACAAAGACTAAACTAGCAAAGAGTGGAATATTTTTATCAGAATCGCTAACAAAAAAGCGTCGTGAAATTTTAAATGCGGCAAGAGATTGCTTTGGTAAATTTAATGTATGGACTGACCGCGGGCAAATTTTGGCCAAACCATCTGGTCAATCAATGATACGAAAGATTCGATCATTCGCGGATTGTGCTTAGATATATACATATATATATATATATATATATATATATATATATATATATATATATATATATATATATATATATATATATATGTTTTTTTTTTGTTTTTTTTTTGTTTTTTTTTGTGTGTGCATGTATATTTTATGATTTAATTCCATATCTAAAATCTGTTGTCTTTTTTTACTGGAAAATTAGAAACGCCCCCCAGTTGTAGGACGACTTTTTGAGCTTGAAAATAACCCGTTAGATCTTTTAAGCATTATCAATAATTCTATCGGATATGTCAACAGCGATTTGACCACAGTGAACCACGCAGTAATAAGTAAATATGTTTCTAGTCTGAGGGAGGCTGTCCAGCGGGATGGATATTTTTCAGTGCTCCTCTTGAATATTCAGGGTCTTTGTTCTTGAATCGACCATCTAAAATAGATTGTTTCTGATGGGCTACCTGCTGTTTTTGGTTTATGCGAGAATTTCTTAGATCCTAAAAATGATATCCTTTCGGATCTGCAAGGTTATAAAATGGAGCGACTGAATCGACAAAAGATGGCCAAGGGTGGTCTTGCTTTGTATATTTCTAATAATCTCCCATATTCTCTTAGAATGGATTTATCCATAAATATCGAAGGTGTCTTTGAGTCACTTTTCGTAGATATTAAATGTGGAGGTAAGGACTTAATTGTTGGTATTATTTATCGATCTCCTAGTGGCTCTATGCCACTGTTTCTACACACCCTTAATGATCTACTGGATACTATCCTAAAACAGTCGACTGAATTGATTATTATGGGAGATTTTAATATAAACTTGATGGATATAAAGTCTTCTGTATCTTTGGATTTTCTGTCGTCCATGCTTGCCGCAGGTACTTTACCTTCTGTATGTATCCCATCTCGCATAACAGAGAGTACGTCATCTCTGACAGACAATATTTTCTGTACGGCTACCTTGATCCAAAATTATGTTTTAGTGAGTGACATTTCCGATCATTTCCCTGTTTACTCTAGATACTGTTTTGATAAACTGACTATTGAGAGGACTTGTGAGTCTGGTAAGAGGCCTTTTAGGTTTGGTGAAGTGGAATTGATGCTTCTTAGGTCAAGATTGGCAGTGGTTTTGAGAGTGATTCTGACTTTCGTAATTTATTTGATACTTTTTATGAGTCTATTAAAGATGCTGTTCTTGATATTTGTTCTGTTTCTCCTTCTAATCGTAAGTCTAAGAATACTTTTCCTCTAAATCCTTGGATGACCCCTGCTCTCCTTAGGAGTTGTAGGAGAAAAAATAATCTCTGGAGGGCCTTTAAGTCTGCTAGCCCTTCAATGAAAGCTATCTGCTTTCAGCGATTTAAAATTTATAGGAATATTTGTAATTCTGTTTGTCGAAAGGCCAAGTCCCAGTATTATTTTAATTGTTTTTCAGATTGTGGTAAAGATATACGAAAAACTTGGCATGTTATAAATTCTGTGCTTAGGCCCTCTTTTCAGTCTCCATCAGCCCCTTCTTTTTTGGATCTCGATGGCAAAATCATCGAAGGTGAACTGAATGTTCAAGATGCATTTACTTCATATTTTGCGAATATTGGTAAAAGGACCACTTCGGCTGTTGGTTCTTCTCCGTCAGGATTCAATTTCAGGTCTTATCTTAGGCCACCTTGTATGAAGTCAATGTTTTTGGAAGCAGCGACGGAGAAAGAAATTGCTAAAATTGTTATGGGATTGAAAAATTGTTCGTCGTCTGGCCCTGATAATATTCCTACTAAAGTAATTAAGTTCATACTTCCTTCCATTATTTATCCCTTAACAAAACTTATTATCCTCTCGTTTCAGCATGGTATTTTCCCGAGTAGTCTCAAGCGTGCTCGAGTCATCATATTATATAGGGGGGGGGGGGCACGAAATGATCCAGCCAACTATCGGCCAATTTCTTTGTTGTCTGTACTTAGCAAAATATTTGAGAAGGCGATGCTTTCTCGTCTTAATCATTTTCTTACTTCTAAAGATTTTTTTTCACGATTTTCAATTTGGTTTTCGAGCAAATCATTCGACTGAGCATGCTTGGGCGGTTTTACTGAATTATCTTCACTCTGCCATAGACTCCCATTTGATTCCTGCTGCTTTGTTTCTGGATGTTCGCAAAGCCTTTGATTCTTTAACCCACAGTGTTCTTCTTTTTACACTTCCTCATTTTGGCGTAAGAGGTAGTGCGTTTTATTGGTTCAAGTCTTTCTTGTCTGGTAGAATAATTTCTGTTGATCCATTTTTTCGCTCACCATCAAGTGTTGACCAGGGGGTTCCTCAAGGGTCAGTTTTAGGGCCGGTACTGTTTTTAATTTACATACATGACCTAATTTTTGCAGTTAGAAATAAAAATTCTCTTTATTGCTGTCGTCTATGTCATCCAACAGTCTCCCTACCCATAATTATAGTTTGCATACCTCGGATTCTCTTGTTACTTTTGCCAATGATACCACCCTTATTACTTCTGGGAGAACAGAGGTTCGTACAAAGTTAGTGGACCTTTTTGGGAGAGTTTTAATTGGCTTTGATGCTAACTTTCTTGCCTTAAATGTTTCTAAAACTAATTTTTTAGTTTTCTCTCGTATATCTCAGGTTTGCCCTCAACTATCTGAAATTCATA
This sequence comes from Artemia sp. Qi Xiang Cuo, assembly GCF_049724085.1. Classification (NCBI taxonomy): domain Eukaryota; kingdom Metazoa; phylum Arthropoda; class Branchiopoda; order Anostraca; family Artemiidae; genus Artemia; species Artemia sp. Qi Xiang Cuo. Next base: position 39,122,415 of record NC_142803.1, read on the forward strand.
TATCCAAAGGCTTTATTAGTAGACCAGAGGATGGCCATGTCCGTTTCTTAGGCATTCTCCTAGATGAAAATTTATCTTTCAAACACCATATTGATTTGATTAAAATGAAGGTATGCAGAAACCTTGGTATTCTAAGAAAACTAAAACATATCTTTCCAGGACCAATTCTAAGAATCATATTTCATAGTTTAATTCATTCTTATTTTTCCTATTGTTCAGTCATATGGATGTCTACTTTCCCTTCTTTTCTCAAACCGCTTTCGAATATTTGTCATAAAGCTATAAATCTTATCCAGAATTTAAATCGTTCAGCAACTAAACTGTTACTTGATATTAAAAAACTTTATATTCTTTCCTGTGCGTCTTTCGCTTTTCTTCAGCTCCATGGTAATATTTCTAGGTCCCTTAGATTTACGTCTTCTTTTGTATCTGATCGGTCAAATTATCAACTCCGTAGTTCTCTAAATATCCAAATTCCCGATACACCAACAATAAGATCCGATTTTAATCCTCTTGTTGCGTGTCATTTGACATGGGACACCCTTCCCGATTTGGCTTAAAAATGCCACTCGTTTGGCACATTCAAAACACTAGTAAAAAAATATTTGTTTTCATGTGATTAATTTTCTTTACTTGTTCCTGCTGCCAATAGTTTTTTTTTTTTTTTTTTTTTTTTTTTTTTTTAGATTTTGTGATTCACCGTAGTTTGTTAAATTTTATTTATTTAACCGTCCTTGTTTTTTTTTTTTTTTTTTATGAAGCAAATGCTTCACATTTTAAAGTTCAAATGCTTATGTTTATATGTTTAAATATTAATGTTATGTATATGTTTTTTAAATATTAAGCGTTTAAATGTTTAATGTTTATTTGATATTTTCATAATCCCCCTCCTACAGGCCATGGAGCCTTTGTGGGGATTTGTAGATTGTTATGTAATTATTTTACTGATATATGGAAAATAAACCTATCTATCTAAAAAAAAAAAAAAGCAACAGTTTCGAGGGACAACATTAGGTCCTCCTCATTGCCCACCTTCAAACTAATTGCAGTGTAATCTGCAAACAATATCGGTAAGTCTTCTTCCGAGGGCATGCAATTTGGAAGATCATATATATTAATGAAGAGCAAGCATCGGCCCAAATACAGACACCAAGGGTACCCCTAAAGTTTCTAGTGGAGAAATATGAAATGATTCCTTGCCAACTTGAACTTTAAAACTTCTTTCAGATAAATATGATCTCATTACAGTAGTATTGTATTAATGACTCTCATGACAACCCTACCCAGGTGATACAACAAGAGGCGTGTTACAACAAAAGCCACCCCAGTGATACAGCGAGAGCCCTATCAGAAAAACAGCAATAAAATTCCCAGGAAATCGTATTCCTAGGTGAAATCATTCAATTGACACAACAAGAGCCCTATAGATCTGGCGTTATTACAACTTCCGGGGCGATAAGAAATTCCTGGAATCGAGTTTTTTTTTTTAAATACTATTAATTTAACGGGGCCTATAGTGTTATCTCAAGCCAATAATTTGATAAACAAGAGGTAAGTGATAAATTTTTTGTTGTATGCATAGTGGATGAGGACTGTTTTTTATACAGTTTCGGTTTATCAAATGATATTACAGTCCACATTGGAGCAAAATCATTACAGTTCACATTGGAGCAAATTACAGTCCACATTGGAGCAAAATCGGAGCAACATACTAGCCTTTATTGAGCTATTGAATTCAGTCCGTAGGCTATTTTGAACATGGGGATGGTTAAAATTAGCATATGCTGAATTTTATGTGTTTGGACATCATATATAATCTTTAGTTCAAAAAAACATCTCTCCCTACTAGTTATTCTTAAAGTTTTATATTCGGTCCACAGTTTATTATTGAAATGAATGTTTTACATGAATATTAGTGAATTACTTATGAGTGTAACAGGATTCATACCCCTATTTATAGTATTTTTTCTAGTTTTGAACTAGAAAAGGACATAGTAACGTACCGAACATGACAGGGCTCCATACCCCTTGGAGACGGGGGGGGATTTTTTTTCAATCTTCTTTGACAGTTTTTATTTCAACTTTTTTTCCATGTCTTAAAATCACATCAAATATACTTATAGCAAAAAAACCACCTGTGATAATTTTAAAACGAGGCTCAAATAAATATGTCAGTTGTGATTTTTTCTATTAGAAAATAATATTTTTAGTGACATTTTTTTTCTTAGTTTTTTTAACAAAATCTATTCAATTTTTTTTTTGGGGGGGGGAGACATAAGATTTTTTTTACTTATATTTTCGTTTGGACACACAGGAACGCAGTCACACATATCGCTCGCAAATGGCATGTGTAGCTTGCGAGCTTAGCCTTTGAGCCGAATCTTAATCCCTTTTTATTCTGTTTTTTTTTTTAACAGAATTTCTGAACAAGGGCCAGCTTGCTTATGACTCCGGTAACAAATTACCCGTTGATAGATCCTATCGTCATCATTCCGATATTAGCATTGAAATGAAAGTAAAGAGTAAAACAAAGGCATACTGCTGAACTAGTGTAATAATGCACATCATTTATGTGATCCAAAATTGCAATTTATGTAAAAATAATGTGGTAATAGACAGTGAAATCGAAAGGAAAATACAAATTGCATTGGCAGATAGCATAAAAATGGGTCTATTAAGATGAATTAATGAAAAACAAAGCACCTACAAACATAACTACTATCATCGATGGTTTACCAACAGAAACAGTCAAGAGCTCAAAATCTTATTCTAGGCTATGGCCAAAAAATGTATTCCTTTTCTTTTTAATTCTTATATAGCAATTCTTAAAAAAATAATTTTTTTATTATTTTCACTTTAATAACTCTAAGAAATAAAAAATAATTAAAATTCTAAGGAATAAATATCAGCATATGTATATTACACTGGCAATGCAGATTTTTTTCAGTAAAGTACAGATTATATTCTGGCTTTTAGAAAGCAGTGTTTAGAACCCTATTCAGATTAAGTCTTGGTTACATCATGTGTTGGTTAAGCCTGGGCACGAATTTAAAAAAAAAAATCGAAATTACATTAAAAAAAAGTACTTTCAACTATGACTGGCGGAGGGGGGTAATTTTCCTCAGGGAGTATACTTAATGGGGTTGGAGAATTTTCCAAGAGGAAAAAACCCCAAACCTATAGACAATAGCCTAAGCAATTAAAGTATTTCTGAATGATAGATTGTCTTTGGACAAATTATTAATGTCTAAGCTGTTATAGACGAAAAACGCGCCGAATCTAATGAACTAGCTTTGCTTATTTTTTTGCACCGTAGTAATTTAGACGAAAATGTACCATTTCCCTTAAAAATTTTGAATAAAAATTCTGTGAATATGGAACAAAAACACAATTGAAAAATGAAAGAGAAAAAAATAATGCCATTTTTGACACATTTTCTTGACTAATTATAAATACATACATTGGTGGGCGTGTAATAATAATTTAAGCTCGAAAGATAACTAACTTACAATAATAATTCTTCTCATGTTAAAAATTACCTTATTAGCAGTACTTTTAAAATTACTGGGAATTAAAAAGTTGAATCGGAGCTCTTAAGCAGGGATGTAGCTACAACATTTTATTGGGGGAGGGGGGCAAGAGGGATCTCAATCAGAGAAGTCAAGAGCATGGGCTCTAGAATCATTTTTTCTCCAAATCATTGCGCGTCTGGAACAACGCCACTGCTTTCAAGGGTATTTTAGAAATATAATTAATTATGAATACACTTTTCGGTAAATTTATTTGAATTTTTTTCAGCTCTTCACTGAAAACGTTTGACACTAAGAGCTCAAAATCTTATTCTATGGAAAAAAAATATTATTTTTCTTTTTAATTCTTATATAGCAATTCTTTTTTAAAAAAATTCTTTTAAAATTTTCCCTTTTATAACTTTAAGAAATCAAAAATTAATTAAGATTTTAAGGAATAAATATCAGCATATGTATTAAACTGACAAAGCACATTTTTTTTTTAGTAAATGCATTTGAAATTTTTCAGTAAAGTGCAAATTATATTCTGGCTTTTAGAAAGCATAGGGTTTAGAACCAAATTCAGATTAAGTCTTGGTTACATCATTTCTTAGTTAAGCCTGGGCGTAAATTAAAAAAATCAAAATTAAATTAAAAAAAATGATTTTCAACTATGAATGGGGGAGGGGGTACTTTAACTCAGGGAGTATTCTTAATGGAGTTAAACCTATAGATAATAAAAATTATCTATAGGTTTAGGTATATAGGCTATTATCTATAGGTTTAGGTATATAAAACACCTAAACCTATAGATAATAGCCTAAGCCATTAAAGTATGTCTGAAGGATAGATTGTCTTTGGACTCATCAACTTATTAATGTCTAAGCTGTTATAGACGAAAAACGCGCCTAATCCAATGAACTAGCTTTGCTTATTTTTTGTACCGTAGTAATTTAGACGAAAAAGTAGCATTTTCCTTGAAAATTTTGAATGAAAATTCTGTGAATATGGAATAAAAACACAATTGAAAAATTAAAATGAAAAAGAAAAAAATTAGTACCGTTTTTGACACATTTTCTTGACTAATTATAAATACATACATAGGTGGGTGTGTAGTAATAATTTAAGCTCGAAAGATGACTAACTTACAATAATAATTCTTCTCATGTTAAAATAACCTTATTGGCAGTAATGTTAAAATTACTGGGAATTACAAAGTTGAATCGGAGCTCTCAAGCAGGGATGTAGCTACAACACTTTATTGGGGGGGGGGGCAAGAGGGATCATCATCCGACAGTGGCTGATCAAGGGGAGGGGGGCGAGGGGGCACACGCCCCCTAGCGTAGTCCAAAGTAGTATAATTTACTTAATTAACCCAATTTGTTGTTAATTAAACTTGCTTTTAACGCAAGTTTATCGGATCAACCTATTTTGCACCCCCTTAATTTTTTTATCGGATCAACCTATTTTGCGCCCCCCCCCTCTAAAAAAATCCTGGATACATCCCTGACATCCAAAAGGCAAGAGCATGGGCTATAGAATCATTTTTCCTCCAAATCATTGCCCACCTGAAACAACGCCACTGCTTTCAAGGTTATTTTTAGAAATAGAATTAATTATGAATAAATTTTTTTGGCCATAGAATAAGATTTTGAGCTCTTAGTGTCAAACGTTTTCGGTAAAGAACTGACAAAAATTCAAATGAATTTACTGAAAAAAATGTGCATTGTCAGTTTAATCTACATATGCTGATATTTATTCCATAAAATCTTAATTAATTTTTGATTTCTTAAGGTTATAAAAATGAAAACATTAAAAAATTTTTTAATGAAGTACAAATTATATTCTGGCTTTTAGAAATCATAGGGTTTAGAACCCTACTCAGATAAAATATAAATGTTTTTACTTTTATAACTTTAATAAATCAAATAATATTAACATTTGATAACTAAATATCAGTATATGTATATTAAACTGACAATGCACATTCATTTGTATTTTTTCAGTAAAGTGCAAATTTTGTTCTGGCCTTGGGAAGGAATCGGGGTTTTGCCCCCTACTTATGTTAATTTCTGCTTGTTTTGAGTTTGACGTGGTTATTTATTGTAATTTCTGTTCGTTTTGGGTTTCATTTCTTTATCGATGCTGATTTACGGTAGTTTCACGCTTGGTAGATTATTTGATTTTATTTTTGCTAATTTTTTGTTTAATGGAGTTCTTTACTTTTCTTTGAAAAACTTATTTTGTGGAAAAAGTTTATTTAATTAATATATGGTTAAAATGCATCTGATATCCTTAGCTAAGTTAGATCATTTTGAAGAACTTAGCTTATAGTCTTGAGAAACAAGGATACATATAGTAAAAGTGCATCTGATATCCTTAGCAATGTTAGACGTTTTGTGGCACTTAGCTTTTAGTTTTGAGAAACAAGAATTTATATGGTTAAAATGCAGCGGATATCCTTACCAATGTTAAATCATTTTGAGGAGCTAGCTTTTAGTTAAACTAAAAGCTAAGTTCCTTAAAATGATCTAACATTGCTAAGGATATCAGCTGCATTTTAACCATATATATCGTTGTTTCTTAAAACTAACAGCCAAGTTCTTTGAAATGATCTAACATTGTTAAGGGTATACGATAAATTTTGATCATATACATTCTTGTTTCTCAAAACTTAAAGCTAAGTTTCTCGGCGTACCCTAAAAGTAATGGAGACATTTCATCAATGGCATTATTGGGCTCATTGACTGTTTCTGTTGGTAAACCATCGATGATAGTAGTTATGTTTGTAGGTGCTTTGTTTTTCATTAATTCATCTTTATAGACCCATTGTTATGCTTTCTGCCAATGCAATTTGTATTTTCCTTTCGATTTCACTGTCTATTACAACATTATTTTTACATAAATGGCAGTTTTGGCACATATACATGATGTGCATTATTACACTAGTTCAGCAGTATGCCTTTGTTTTCCCATTTACTTTCATTTCAATACTAATATCGGAATGACGACAATAGGATCTATCAACAGGTGATGTGTTACCAGTATCAAAAGCAAGTTGGCCTTGTTCAAAAATTCTGTTAAAAAACAGAATCAAAAGGGATTAAGATTCGCCTCAAGGGCTAAGCTCGCAAACTACTCATGCCATTTGTGAGCGATATGTGTGACTGCGTTCCTGTGTGTCTGAACAAAAATATAAGTCTAAAAAAATCTTATATCTCCCCCCAAAAAATTAAATAGATTTTGTTAAAAAAAACTAAGTATAAAAAGAGAAAAAAATGTCACTACGAACATAATTTTTTTTAACAGAAAAAATCACAACTGACATATTTATATGACCCTCGTTTTAAAAATATCACAGGTGGTTTATTTTTTGGCTATAAGAATATTTTATGTGATTTTAAGACATGGAAAAAAAGTTGAAATACAAATCTGTAAAAAGAAATTAAAACAAATTCCCCCCCCCCCGCCTCCCAGGGGTATGGAGCCCTGTCCAGTTCATTACGATACTATGTCCTTTTCTTGTTCAGAACTAGAAAAAAATATTTTAAAAAGGGGTATGGATCCTGTCATACTCATAAATAATCTACTAATATTCATGTAAAGCATTGATTTCAATAATAACCCATGGACCGAATACAAAACTTTAAGAATAACTAGTAGGGAGAGATGCTTTTTAAACTGATGATCATATATGATGTCCAAACACATAAAATTCAGTATATGTTAGTTTTAACCTCGTTTTGAGTTTGACTTACTTTTAATTTCGGTTTGTCTTGGGTTTCATTTTTTTATTGATAGTGATTTGTGATAGTTGTATGCTTGGTAGATCATAGAATTCTATTTTTGTTCATTTTTGGTTTAATGGAGTTCTTTACCTTTTTTTGAAAAGCTTATTTTCTGCAAAAAGTTTTTTTTATATATATTTCATTAAAAATCGAAGTTTTATTGTTTTTTTAGGCTCAGCTTCCTCACCCAAAACTACAACAACCAAAGGTCTTCCACAGGGTGCAGTCCTGACCTGCCTCCTTTCCTTCTTATTTCTCTGGGACATGAGCTTCCCACTCACCAATTTACAATATAGGCTACTGATGATCTAGAATTATGGGCAACTGGCAACACCTTTGAGTTTGCACATTCAAAGCTGTAAAAGTCACTTTTCCAATTTGAAATTACTGCAAAACTAACAATAAATGGTAAACTCATTCTAGAGGATAATTAAATAAATTACCTAGGTCTTATACTTGACCAAAAACTTAATTTCTACCTTCACATCAGAAATACACTAAAAAAAAAATACTATATAAAATCAGAATAATAAAAAGACTTCTATCCACACAATAGGGTTGTAATGAGAAAACTTTACTCCAATTTTACGAATCACATCTAAGACCCTATATTGATAATGGGCTCATTTTGTATGGTGCTTGTGCAAAGAGCCTGATGTGAAAATTTAAACAACACAAAATGATGTAATCCGTCTCATATTTTGAATAGGGAAGCCAACAAGTATGAAGTTTCTGCTTACTGAGAGTGGATTATCAACAGTAAATGAAACACAAAGGTTTCTTTTAATAAATTATATGACAAAATTGAAGCAATAGCTCAAATACCCAGTAAAACTGGTTAAGAAATCCATCCATGTATAGAGGCATTGCAAATGAATTTGCCAATGCCCGAAAAAAATTTCCCAGTGCCAGCAGTCTATTGCACCTACATCCCCCCCCCCCCCCAAGGAGTTGGTCAATCCCCATAATAAATGCTAATTTCTCAAGGTGGACAAAAAAACTTACCTCCATTGCTTTCATCCAGAAAAAAAATTGCTGAATTTAATTCAATTAGCATAAATATAAAAACCATTTCCCAATTTTTGTTGATGGGTCGAAAATGAATGAGAAAGTGGCAAGTGGAGCGCTTCTCCCACACCTTAATATTGCAATGAGTGAGAGAATGTATGATAATGTGTTTATAAAGTCTGCAGAGTTAAATATCATGATCATGACATTAGAGCACATTATGAATAATCAACCCTTAATTTCTAATTTACAAAATATTCTAGTTTATTCTGACTCTTAGTCAAGCCTAAAGCTGCAGAATTTACCTTCTCAATATCAGATGGATATAGACACATTATACAGCCTTAAAATTAGTGATATTTTTGCTTCAAGAGGCATAAGAACATCACTTCATTTTGTTCCTAGCCACTCAGGAAATTGCAAAAAAATGCTCTAAATATTGACCAGCCAAGTGGGAGACAAATCCCAATTAGAGACATATATCGCTGGAAATCATCAAACGTAAGGACATATATTACTGGAGATATTCAGAGGTAATATTAAATAAAAATAAACCAAATTTATCGCCCTTCCCTAATATGCACCTTTCTAAAATTTATCATAGAATTTGGTCTGGCTCAAATGGGCTAAATTATCAGGCTTTTTTGTATCAGTTTCCAAATTCAAGTGGTTCAATTCCCTCTTCCCCTCTGCAGAAATTATCATAGGCAGCGCACTAGCACTGTCTAAGTAAAGAACAATGTGGCCACAATGTGTTTTATTTTTCTCCGACAGGCACTTCGTATTGAAGGAGTTGTTGTAGAACCTTCGAAAAGGGCTCATTCTATTGGAAATTGGAATGGCTAGTGCCATTCCAATTGCCATTCCAAAACTTTATATGCCTGGGGGCATATAAGGTTTTTATAGAAGGCGTTGTCGTAGAACTTCAAAAGAGGCTCATTCGATGGAAAATTCAAAGAGCTAGTGCCCGTTTTAATAGTCGACAGTGATTGAAGGGCAACTAGCCCCCCCCCACACACACACTCATCATTCTCCCAAACACATCCAATCAGAATTTTGAGATAGCCGTTTTGTTCAGCTTAGTTGATTTCCAGATAGAAAATATGTTTTTGTGGAGGACACTCCCCCACAACCCTTGGGGCAAGGGTTTTAAGTTATGCCCTGAGGGCATATAAGAACAATGTTGGCACAATGTATTATTTATAAATTTTTTCCTTTAGAGCAGGGCGCTTTATATGGAAGAGGTCGTTGTAGAAACTTCAAAAGGGGCTCATTCAATTGGAAATTGAGAGTTCTAGTGGCCTTTTTAATAGTCAAAAGTGATTGGAGGGCAACTACCCCAATCATTCCCCAAAACACATCCAATCAAAATTTTGAGATAGCCATTTTGTTCAGCGTAGATGATTTCCCAATAGAAAGTATGTTTTTGAGGAGGACACGCCCCCACAACCCTCAGGGCAAGGGCTTTAAGTTATGCCCTGGGGACATATAAGGTTTTTATAGAAGGCGTTGTCGTAGAAACTTCAAAACAGGCTCTTTCGATTGGAACTTCGAAAGGCTAGTGCCCTTTTAATAGTCAAAAGTCATTGGAGGGCAACTAGCCCCCCCCCCACGCCCATCATTTCCCCATACACATCCAATCAAAATTCTGAGATAGCCATTTAGTTCAGTATAGTTGATTTCCAGATATAAAATATGTTTTTGAGGATAACAATCCCCCACAGCCCACAGGGCAAGGGCTTTAAGTTATTCCCTGGGGGCATATACAGTTTTTAAAGAAGACATTGTCGTAGAAACTTCAAAAAGGCTCATTTGATTGGAAATTCAAAGGACTAGTGCCCTTTTTAATAGTCGAAAGTGACTGGAGGGCAACTATCCCCCTCCCCCACACCCATCATTCCCCCAAACACATCCAATCAAAATTTTGAGATAGCCATTTTGTTCAGCGTAGTTGATTTCCCGATAGAAAATATGTTTTTGAGGAGGACACTCCCCCACAACCCTTGGGGCGAGGGTTTTGAGTTATGCCCTGAGGGCATTTAAGGTTTTTATAGAAGGCGTTGTTGTAGAAACTTCAAAACAGGCTCATTCGATTGGAAATTCAAAGGGCTTGTGCCATTTTTAATAGTCTAAAGTGATTGGAGGGCAACTAGCCCCCCCCCCACGCCTATCATTCCCCCAAACACATCCAATCAAAATTTTGCGATAGCAATTTTGTTCAGCGTAGTTGATTTCTAGATACAAAATATATTTTTGAGGAGGACAATTCCCCACAAATCTCGGGGCAAGGGTTTTAAGTTATGCCCTGAGGACATATAAGGTTTTTTATAGAAGGCGTTGTTGTAGAAACTTCAAAAAAGGCTCATTCGATTGTAAATTAAAAGGGCTAGTGCTGTTTTTAATAGTCAAAAGTGATTGGGGGGCAACTAGCCCCCCCCCCAAGCCCATTATTCTCCCAAATACATCCAATCAAAATTTTTGAGATAGCCATTTCGTTCAGCATAGTTGATTTCCAGAAAGAAAATATGTTTTTGAGGAGGAAGCTCCCCCACAACTCTCGGGCAAGGGTTTTAAGTTATGCCCTGAGGGCAAATAAGGTTTCTATAATAGGCGTTGTCGTAGAAAGTTCAAAAAAGGCTCATTCGACTGAAAATTAAAAGGGCTAATGCCCTTTTTAATAGTTAAAAGTGATTGAAGGACAACTAGCCACCCCCACGCTCATGTTTCCCCCAAACACATCCAATCAAAATTTTGAGAGAGCCATTTGTTCAGCATAGTTGATTTCCAGATAGAAAATATGTTTTTGAGAAGGACACTCCCCCACAAATCTCGGAGCAAGGGTTTTAAGTTATGCCCTGAGGGCAAAGAAGGTTTTATAGAAGGCGTTGTCGTAGAAAACTTCAAAAAGGCTCATTTGATTGGAAATTCAAAAGGCTAGTGCCCTTTTTAATAGTCAAAAGTGATTGGAGGGCAACTAGCCCCCACCCACGCCCATCATTCCACCAAACACATGTAATAAAAATTTTGATATAGCCATTTTGTTCAGCGTAGTTGATTTTCAGATAGAAACTCTGTTTTTGAGGAGGACACTCCCCCACAACCATCAGGGCAAGGGTTTTAAGTTACGTCCTGGGGGCATATAAGGTTTTTATAGAAGGCATTGTCGTAAAGACTTCAAAAAAGATTCATTCGATTGGTGATTCAAAAGGCTAGTGCCCTTTTTAATAGTCGAAAGTGATTGAAGGGCAACTCGCCCCCCCCCCCACACAGACACACACTCATCATTCTCCCAAACACATCCAATTAGAATTTTGAGATAGCCATTTTGTTCAGCATAGTTGATTTCCAGACAGAAAATATGTTTTTGAGGAGGATACTCCCCCACAACCCTCGGGGCAAGGGTTTTAAGTTATGCCTTAAGGGCATATAAGAACAATGTTGGCACAATGTACTATCTATTATTTCTTCCTTTAGAGCAGGACACTTCATATGGAAGAGGTCGTTGTAGAAACTTCAAAAGGGGCTCATTCAATTGGAAATTGAGAGTTCTAGTGGCCTTTTTAATAGTCAAAACTGATTGAAGGGCAACTACCCCCCTTCCCCCCCCCCACCCATCATTCCCCAAAACACATCCAATCAAAATTTTGAGATAGCCATTTTGTTCAGCGTAGTTGATTTTCCAATAGAAAGTATGTTTTTGAGGAGGACACGCCCCAACAACCCTCAGGGCAAGGGTTTTAAGTTATGCCCTGGGGGCATATAAGGTTTTTAGATCAGATAGATAAGATATTTATTTCAAAAAAAATCGCTATCACAAGCCCACAAAGGGCCGAATTCGGACTTTGGAGTCGACAACAAATAAATCGTTACACTAAAAAATCAAAGAACAACAACAAAATACAGAAAACCATAATTAACATCATTTAAAAGTCAATAATTAAAACTGTAAAAAGTCAATTAAAAAATTAAAAAAAAACAAAAATTGGTCAAAATAAACTTAGAGCGAGACATAAATGCATTAAAAACTGGTCAAACTAAACTTAGAACGAGACATAAATGCATTTAAATTAAAAGGGATACTAAGAAAGTGTCAGCAATTAAACTACAGTAAATCAAGGAGGCACACTTGTGCCTCTATAAAGAGGCGACCCACCACAATGTTAAGCGATTTCAGGTCCTAGAGGTCGCAGAGAGACGGCGGTAATCGAATTTTGTAGCCCAAGCTCAAACTAAGAAACTTGCAAAATTTCATCCTCCTCTGACTTTATCTTCATGGGGTAAACTGGGCCGGAAGTTTGGACCCTCCCACCACAGCCCCCCTTTAACGTTGTCCGATTGGGCTGAAATTTAGAGGTTAAGCTTTCCTAGGGTCCGAAAGCGTATCCTCGAAATTTCAGCTTAATCCGATCACTCCTTCCCTGTTTTCAAAAAACCAAATATAGCCACTTAAAATTCATCATTTCTTTTTTTTTTCTTAGCCACGCCTACAGGCCACAGTTGGCACCGGATCCGGTTGAATGAGGACTCATTCGAAGCAGAATTCGACCTGTTAGGGCCTTTTGATATTTTCAGACCGAAAAAATTATCCCCCGAATTTACATTTACGAAAAACCTCGTTTTCCTATATTAGCCCATGTTAATTTTTCCCACCACAACCCCCCTTTAACGTTGTCTGATCGGGATGAAAGTGAGAGGATAATCTTTCCTGGGGCCTGGAAGCTTATCCTCAAAATTTCAACTCAATCTGATCACTCGTTCCCTGTTTTCCAAAAACTACATATCAAAATTTTTGGGAATTTGATTGTGTCGAAAATAGCTTCCATTTGCTAAACAACAATTACTATTGTGTTTGTATAGTCCAGCGGTTGATACTCCAGACTGTCAGGTGGAACACCCGGGTTCGATTCACCATCAGAGCAACTTTTTTATATACTGAATTTAAACATTAAAAAGAAACTCAGTTTCTTTTTTAAATTATTTTAAAAAAATTAGGTTTTCTAAAGATTTAAAGAGGCTGAGTTACAAGGTCGACCCTTAAAACGTACAGGGATTAGGAGGCACCGGTGGGGGGCTGTTAAAGAGGCTGAGTCACAAGTTCGAACCTTAAAACGTACAGGGATTAGGAGGCACCCTGTACGACGTGATTTGAGTATTCAGGAATTAAAAGCCTTAACACAAGAATGTTCAAGAGCGGGGGATTTGGGGGGCGGCAGCCCCCCAACTTTAACTCCTGACACGATCAGCTAACAGTTAGTCAAGCAATAATAAGTAATAAACTGTACAAAAACGTGCAGAAATTATTTGAAAAAAACTACGTTTTCTAAAGAGTTAAAGAGGCTGAGTTACAAGGTCGAACCTTAAAACGTACAGGGATTAGGATGCACAGTTGGGGGGCTACCGCCCCCCAAACCCCCGCTTTCGCAGCCTTTAAATATAAAAAAAATTTCTTTAAACTGAAAGTAAGGAGCGACATTAAAACTTAAAACGAACAGAAATTATTCCGTATATGAAAGAGGCTGTGCCCTCCTCAACGCCTCGCTCTTTACGCTAAAGTTTTTATTGTTTAAAAAAAGAGTTGTGAGAAAGTCAAACTTTAGCGTAAAGAGCGAGGCGTTGAGGAGGGCACAGCCTCTTTCATATACGGAATAATTATGGTAACTATATAATGGAGGTGGTAACTCCACCTAATAATTAGGTGGTAACTCCCACCTAATGGAGGCAGAGCTGAGGGAGGGTTGTAAAAATTATACATATTAGTTAAAATAACATCAAGAGAGGTATTTCCCCGAGTCATGGGTATTTTTAAAATCTGCTTAACTTTAAGTGGAGTGCAAAATGAATATAATTTTAGGTCGTTTTCATAGCCAACAAAAAAAATACCAGCACTGGGGTGTTTATAAATAACAAAACTCAGCACTTGTCTGTAATTGCTGGATGAATTTACGTTTTGACTCGATATTTTGATTTGGGGAGTAATAGAAAACGGCTATTGCAATAATATTAAATGGACGAGGGAGAACTTTTGGTCTAATACTTAGCCAGAGGATTTCATCGTACTCGGATAAACTAGGGACTCGAATAACCTTTGGGTAAAGGTTACTCTTAGTAAAGAACAAAACACCGCCACCTTTTTTTCCAAGTGGGTGATCTAAAGGACGGAGTTTGATAAACTCTGAATAATTTGTCAGGCGCAGAGACCCTGGGTCTTGGGACTGTACTTCCGTAATAGCTATAATATCGATTAGATTTGATTTTGAAAGCACCTCGAGTTCAGTAAGCTTTTCAAAATTAAGACTTTCGGCATTAGTAACTAAAAGTCTGAGAAAAACAATCCGATTGGGGAATTTCGACAGGGACACTTGGTGTGTATGAGAATTTCCTGGCCGGGGATTCAATTTAATATAATGATGCTGCGGAAAAGTAGGGTAGGAGGAGGATTTACCTTGGGGCTTTGGAGGTGGAGGGGAGGGCGGTGATACAGTCGAAGCATGATGAGGAAGGAGTGACTTGTTTTCAGTTGTCGGGAAGTGCGAACAATTAGTATTTAATACAAGACAATTATTAAATGCAAAAGGTCTCAAACCTGAGTCACCCTGGTAGGGTGGGCACGAGGGATTAAACGCATGGGTCGGAGGTGGGAAAATAAGGGAGGGAAATGAGATGGTGGTATTTTCAGGGGGTTCAGCTTGGGAGGGGTTAACTGAAGTGTTAAGATGGAAGGGATTTTGCTGGGACTATGGAGTTTTTTTTTCTGGGTGGTAAAGGTGGAAGTTTTTTGAGTGAGCATGGAGGATTTGGAATAAAAAAGGAAGAGTATGCGCTGGTGAGCTAATTTTATTAATTGAATGAAGGGGGCTCCGCTTGTGGGTTGATTGAGAACTTGTAACTATTTTACTATTGAAAATTTTACTGCACCTGGATCTAGCACGGTAATCCCTGTTTTTCAAATTTAATAACGTGCATTTATTTTCGAAACAAAGGCCACTTTGAAATTTATGGCAGGGTTTGGAATGGGAAAGGGAGCAATAATTGTCGTTACAGTGCCCAGTAGTTAAAAAAGACATACAAGGGTGAACAAAGGTACAATCACTCTTTTTTATACACTTGTTGGCCAAGTGAAAACGGCAGGCAATTGATTTCTTCCCTGATTTGGCTTCAGGAGCCAATCTATTAATCATAATCAAGCTGTCACTGACCCCTGGAAAGGTAATGCTGGCTGAGTTCACGCTTTAATTGTTACTGACCTCTGGATCTGCACTATTGATTGGGTTCTCATTTAATCTGTCTCTGACCTCTGGAACTAGGTGAACAATAAAATTCCTATTGGAGTTGACACTTGCTTCATTAATATTGATGTGTTGGAAGTTGTTTTTTTTGGATTGAATTGCAGTTGGTTTCAAATTGGTGTTTTTTTGTTTTTTTTTATTCGTATTCACAGACTTAACTGTATTCTTAATTATATTCTCCCTAAGATCAATGACAGTAGAAATTTCGTTGGTAACGAACTCGAGTTTTTTTTTAGCACTAAAAGGGAAGGGAGGGAAGGGTCACATAGGGGGCTGGAATCACAATTGCTCAAGGAAAATTTTCAGTCTGGCAGGAGGCATCATTAGAAGGCTCAAAATTATATTCAAAATCCGTCTGGGTACTGGCATTTTTAGTTTCTAGTAGAAAATCAGTCTTGCAACTGGCAGAACTGGTTAATATTGGTAAGGAAGCAGCCTGACACTTGTTATGGGCTGCAATGAAAGTTTACCATCCCTTTGGACAGTCGGGTCACGGGAGGGCGACCTGATATCATCTAATATTTATATTAAGGAAGAATTTATTTCTGACAATCGGCGTCGAAGGGTCTCGCTAGTTTTTGAAGAGTTTATTCCTGACAATCGGCTTCGTGGGGTGTCATTGCCTGTTGAAGATTTAGAGGTGGTACATTCATTATTTTTGGTGATGTTTTGTTTCGAGGAACAATCCAAACGTAACCAGTTCTTATTCCACTGGGAACGTTCTATCCCCGCACATTGCTCATGAATGGAAGAGTTGCATGAGAAAAATACCAGGCAATTGATTGTTGCCCTTACATTATCTACACTCAGGAAATACTCTTAAAGTCCTTTGGTTGTCCTTTAGTCATTTGGTTGATTAATCAAAAGGGTTAAAAAAATTCAATTCACCTGATGGCTGGTGACAAAATCCGGAATTTAGGTCACAGTTAGTCAACTTTTGAAAGTAGGCGTTGTCGTAGAAACTTCAAAACAGGCTCTTTCGATTGGAAATTCGAAAGGCTAGTGCCCTTTTAATAGTCAAAAGTCATTGGAGGGCAACTATCCCCCCCCCATGCCCATCATTTCCCCAAACACATCCAATCAAATTTCTGAGATAGCCATTTAGTTCAGTATAGTTGATTTCCAGATAGAAAATATGTTTTGAGGATAAAAATCCCCCACAGCCCAGGGGGCAAGGGTTTTAAGTTATTCCCTGGGGGCAAATACGGTTTTTAAAGAATGCGTTGTCGTAGAAACTTCAAAAAGGCTCATTTGATTGGAAATTCAAAGGACTAGTGCCCTTTTTAATAGTCGAAAGTTATTGGAGGGCAACTCGCCCCCCCCCCCATGCCCATCATTCCCCCATACACACCAAATAAAAGTTTTGAGATAGCCATTTTGTTCAGCACAGTTGATGTCCAGATAGAAAATATACTTTTAAGGAGGACACTCCCCCACAACTCTCAGGGCAAGGATTAAAAGTTATGCCCTGAGGGCATATAAGGTTTTTATAGAAGGCGTTGTTGTAGAAACTTCAAAAAAGACTCATTTGATTGGAAATTCAAAGGGCTAGTGCCCTTTTTAATAGTTGAAAGTGATTGGAGGGCAACTGGCCACCCCCACGCCCATGATTCCCCAAAACACATCCAATCAAAATTTGAGAGAGCCATTTGTTCAGCATAGTTGATTTCCAGATAGAAAATATGTTTTTGAAAAGACACTCCCCCACAAATCTCGGAGCAAGGGTTTTAAGTTATGCCCTGAGGGCAAAGAAGGTTTTTATAGAAGGGGTTGTCGTAGAAAACTTCAAAAAAGGCTCATTTGATTGGAAATTCATAGGGCTAGTGCCCTTTTTAATAGTCAAAGGTGATTGGAGGGCAACTAGCCCCCACCCACGCCTATTATTCCCCCAAACACATCCAATCAAAATTTTGAGATAGTCATTTTGTTCAGCCTAGTTGATTTCCAGATAGAAAAAAATGTTTTTGAGGAGGACACTCCCCCACAACTATCAGGGCAAGGGTTTTAAGTTATGCCCTGGGGGCAGATTAGGTTTTTATAGAAGGCATTGTCGTAGAGACTTCAAAAAAGGCTCATTCGATTGGAAATTCAAAGGGCTAGTGCCCATTTTAATAGTCGAAGTGATTGAAGGGCACCTAGCCCCCCCCCCCCCACACACACACACTCATCATTCTCCCAAACACATCCAATTAGAATTTTGAGATAGCCATTTTGTTGAGCATAGTTGATTTCCAGATAGAAAATATGTTTTTCAGGAGGACACTCCCCCACAACACTTGGGGCAAGGGTTTTAAGTTATGGCCTGAGGGCATATAAGAACAATGTTGGCACAATGTACTATGTATTATTTTTTCCTTTAGAGCAGGGTACTTCATATGGAAGGGGTCGTTGTAGAAACTTCAAAAGGATTAAATGATGTTGTTGATTATCTAGAGAATAGATGGGCTCCGAATGTTAGTCTAGGGACCCATAAACTATCACTACTATTATTTGCAGATGATATTGCCTTGGTGGCTAGCACACCGCAAGATCTGCAGACGCTTTTGAGTCTTATAGATGATTATTTGCAGATGAAAAAACTAAGGCTGAATGTTGAAAAGAGTGAAGTTGTTATTTTTAAAAAAAGGAAAACAAATGGCGAAGATAATTATAAATTTAAATTTAATAATGAGGAACTTAAAGTAAGTAAAAGAATAAAATATTTAGGATTTGTTTTATCGGAAAATGGAAGTTTAAAGAGTCATGTTGATGAATTAATTAAGAGGTAAAGTGGCCATGTCTGCAATTTTTAGAAATCCGACGATAATGGGAATTAAAAACCTAAAAATGCACAAAAGAATATTTAATACGAAAATTTTACCAGTATTAGAGTATGGAGCGGAGATTTGGGGCGGAGAAGCGGCACAGAAGTTGGAGTCCCTCCAGCTCCAGTATTATAAAAGACTATTTGGATTACATCAGACAACTCAGTCACAGGTTCTGAAAGGTGATATGGGCCTGTTTTCGTTAAAACTACGTAGGTCTATTTTGATGCTTAGATTTTGGTTGAAGATCATTAGGTGCAATGAAGACAGACTAGTAAGTGCTGCTTATTATCAGATGTTGAGCTATGATTCGAAAAAGTCGTGGCCATCCCAAATTAGGTCATTACTAGAAAGTGTGGGAATGGCTTACTTATGGAATGACGGTCTTGGTTCCCCTGATCTACCAACAAATTTAGTAATCCAGGTATGATTTATCTTAGAGGGTCAAGAAATTCAGTATTGGCAAGGGCTGGTTTTAAATTCTTCTACATTGAATCATTATAATCAGGTTAAACCTAGTTTTGGAGAGGAAATTTATTTTAAATTCAATTTACCGGCTATGATTTTATGTCAATGGATTCAGCTTAGGGCGAATTGTCTTCCAATCCAGAGCAGACAAATGGTGTTCGACAGAGGGAGAGTACATCCTGATGGTCGGTATGTGTGTCCTCTTTGTAGGGATGAGGATGAAGATTTGAACCATTTTCTCCGAAAGTGCCCGGTGCTCTCTGATTTAAGGGAAAATTACTTACATGGGATTGTTTTGCTGCTTCCAAAAATCTTACAAAGTAGTAATCCAACCACAATATTTCGTTTTGGTGCGTACATAGAGAAGGGATTAAAAAGAAGGAAATGTTTTTACAATTAATTATATGGAATTAAAGTTATTTTTTTTTGGTATTTTACCAGAAGGTACTTTTCGCTATGTATTCATGTTAATGTGTGTTTGTAATTTGCTCTGTTGTAATTTTTCTATTTTCATATTTTTTGTGTGTATATGGCTCTTGGGCTTTTTGAAATACACGATCTATCTATCTATCTATCTATTAGGTTTTTATAGAAGGCATTGTCGTAGAGACTTCAAAAAAGGCTCATTCGATTGGAAATTCAAAGGGCTAGTGCCCTTTTTAATAGTCGAAAGTGATTGAAGGGCAACTAGCCCCCCCCCCACACACACACACTCATCATTCTCCCAAACACATCCAATTAGAATTTTGAGATAGCCATTTTGTTGAGCATAGTTGATTTCCAGATAGAAAATATGTTTTTGAGGAGGACACTCCCCCAGAACCCTTGGGGCAAGGGTTTTAAGTTATGGCCTGAGGGCATATAAGAACAATGTTGGCACAATGTACTATATATAATTTTTTCCTTTAGAGCAGGGCACTTCATATGGAAGAGGTCGTTGTAGAAACTTCAAAAGGGGCTCATTCAATTGGAAATTGAGAGTTCTAGTAGCCTTTTTAATAGTCAAAAGTGATTCGAGGGCAACTACCCCCCCCTCCCCCCAACCATCATTCCCCAAAACACATCCAATCAAAATTTTGAGATAGCCATTTTGTTCAGCGTAGTTGAAATCCCAATAGAAAGTATGTTTTGAGGAGGACACGCCCCCACAACCCTCAGGGCAAGGGTTTTAAGTTATTCCCTGGGGACATATAAGGTTTTTATAGGCGTTGTCGTAGAAACTTCAAAACAGGCTCTTTCGATTGGAACTTCGAAAGGCTAGTGCCCTTTTAATAGTCAAAAGTCATTGGAGGGCAACTATCCCCCCCCACGCCCATCATTTCCCCAAACACATCCAATCAAATTTCTGAGATAGCCATTTAGTTCAGTATAGTTGATTTCCAGATAGAAACTATGTTTTTAGGATTAAAATCCCCCACAGCCCTCAGGGCAAGGGTTTTAAGTTATTCCCTGGGGGCATATACAGTTTTTAAAGAAGACATTGTCGTAGAAACTTCAAAAAGGCTCATTTGATTGGAAATTCAAAGGACTAGTGCCCTTTTTAATAGTCGAAAGTGACTGGAGGGCAACTAGCCCCCCCATGCCCATCATTCCCCCAAACACATCAAATAAAAGTTTTGAAATAGCCATTTTGTTCAGCACAGTTGTTGTCCAGATAGAAAATATATTTTTAAGGGGGACACTCCCCCACAACTCTCAGGGCAAGGATTATAAGTTATGCACTGGGCGCGTATAAATATTTGTTGTATAAACTTGAAAAAGGGCTCATTTGATTTGAAATTCAAAGGGATAGCACCCTTTTTGATAGTCAAAAGTGATTTGAGGGCAACTAACCCCCTTACACGCCCACCTTTTCCCCAGACACATCCAATCAAAATTTTTAGATAGCCATTTTATTCAACGTAGTTGAAAGTTTTGGAAATTAGATCTTTAAGGATGACAACCCCTCCCTCCACAACCCTCAGGGCAAGGGTTCTAAGTTATGCCCTGGGGCATATAAAGTTTTTATTGAAAGTGTTGTCGTAGAAACTTCATAAGGGCTCATTCTATTGGAAATTGAAAGGGCTAGTGCCTTTTAATAGTTGAAAGTCATTGGATAGCAACTAACGCATCTCTCACTCCCACAATTTTCCAAAACACATCCAATCAAACTTTTTAGATATCCACTTTGTTCAACGTAGTTGAACGTTCTGATAATTAGGTCTTTTAGGATGATAGCCCCCTCAGAGCCCTCAGTGTAAGGGTTGTAAGTTATGCCCTGGGGGCATATAAGGTTTATATAGAAAGTTGTTTTATAAATCATAGGCAGCAAGATTGCGCTGCCTAAGTAAAGAATGGGGACACTTGGGAACAATACAAGAAATGGGGACTAAGTAAAGAGGAGGACACTCCCCCACAACCCTCAGGGCAAAGGTTTTAAGTTATGCCCTGGGGGGATATAAGAACGATGTTGGCACAATGTATTATTTATTAATTTTTTCCTTTAAAGCAGGGCGCTTTGTATCAAAGAAGTTGTTGTAGAAACTTCAAAATGCCCTCATTCAATTTGAAATTGGAGGGGCTTGTGCCCTTTTTAATAGTCAAAAGTGATTGGAAGGCGACTAACACCCCTCTCACGCCCACTATTTCCCCAAACACATCCAATCAAAATTTTGAGATAGCCATGTTGTTTAATGTAGTTGAAAGTTCTGGAAACTCGGTCTTAGAGGATGACAACCAGCCTAACAGACCTTAGGATAAGGGTTGTAATATATGCCCTGGAGGCATATAAGGTGTTTATAGAAAGCATTATCGTTTCCAAAAGGGCTCATTCGATTGGAAATCAAAAGGCCTAGTGCCCTTTTTAATAGTCAAAAGTGATTGGAAGGCTTGACATTTTTATAGTAAAGATCAAAGTGAGTATAATGTATTATTTTTTGTTGTTGTTGTTGCTTAGACCAGGGCACTTTGTATCAAAGGATTTGTCTTGGGAACTTCGAAAAAGGCTCAATTGATTGAAAATAGAAAGGGCTGATGCAATTTTAATATTTGAAAGTGATTTGAGGGCAACTAATCCCCCTTCCACTCCCCCCCAACCCCGCCCAACCTACCCATTCTGCGCATTAAATTTAAACAAAACAAAAAAGCGTAAGAGTATCCAAGCTATAAAAGAAAGTAAATTTTTTGCGAATGGTATCAAGTTATCTGTTTCAGGTCAACCAGAGGAGGTATGAAACTAAATTAAACAGTACTATTTGTGTCCAGATTTTTAAAAGGGTGTATGTTGTTAAAAATTGCTGAAAATTTTTTTCCAGCATACAAATAGCAGGCCAAACAATAAAGTCTTAAAAAACGAAAAAATTAAAGTATTATTTTCTTTTTCTCTGAAAAGACTGTCAATATAAAACGAACTTAATAAACTTATATTTATATAACTTATATTTATATATTTATATAACTTATATATTATTAACTTAAAAAACTTTTTCTACAAAATTAGTTTTTCAAAGAAAAGTAAAGAACTCCATTAAACAAAAAATGAGCAAAAATAAAATCAAATAATCTACCAAGCCTGAAACTACCCCAAATCAGCATCAATAAATAAATGAAACCAAAAACAAACAGAAATTACAATATTTAACTGAGTCAAACTCAAAACGAGCAGAAATTAACATAAGTTGGTCACAAAACCCCTGTGCCTTCCCAAGGCCAGAATAAAATTTGCACTTTACTGAAAAAATACAAATGAATGTGCATTGTCAGTTTAATAAAGATATACTGATATTTAGTAATCAAAACATTAATATTATTTGATTTATTTAATTTTATACATTTACATTTTTTAAGTAAAGTGCAAATTTTGTTCTGGCCTTGGGAAGGCATAGGGGTTTTGTGACCAACTTATGTTAATTTCTGCTCATTTTGAGTTTGACTTGGTTAATTATTGTAATTTCTATTCGTTTTGGGTTTCATTTATTTATCAATGCAGATTTGGGGTAGTTTCACGCTTGGTAAATTATTTTATTTTTTCTCATTTTTGTTTAATAGAGTTCTTTACTTTTCTTTGAAAAACTTATTTTGGGGAAAAAGTTTTTTAAATTAATAATATAAAAAATGTAACAATTGACCATTGCCTATTTGAATGTAATAAGCTGACGTCTGTACAGTATACACCACAATGTAAACCATAAAAATTGCTTCAAACACCACAAAATCTCACAATCAGCTAAGATTCTAACTGACTATACCATCACATAGAGAACAGAACTCAATGTATATCCTCTGATATTTAAACTCCTATAATCAAAAGATTTACTGCAAGATATCTAAGCAGTTTCAAGATAAATAAGGACCAACCATTGCAATACCTTATTTCAACTCTCAGAGTTAGTCAAAAGGAATAGGGCTGGATAGTCTTGACTGAAAAGCCCAGCTTTGCTGAAACAGAAGAAGACAATCTTCAACACACAAACCTACACAGATGCCATAAACTTTCCAAATGTTAATTAAAAGTCATTAGGACCCATCAATTTCTATGTGTTCCCTTTGGAGCCCTCCATTTTTCTGAGGAAAGAGTAGCAAACATTTGTGAATCATTGGAGGATGCTATTTAAAAAAAATCAATTATATACAAGCTGGCCACATGCCGAGTGTCAGGAACCTGCCTCAACATTGGCTATACAGTTTTTTTTTTGTTTTTTTTAATGACATATTGCCATTTCTGGCCAAAAGACCAATGTAGAAAGGATACAACTTCAAGGATGTATTATTATTTTCCCCAAAGCAGTTGTATTGAACCTATGGTGATGCCAAGATGTTAAGAGAGGCTCATATTGCCTGTAGTTAGAAGACAAGCTACAAAGAGAATCACTATATACAATTCTGGTGTGTAGCTGAACCAAGGCTTGGCCTGAAAACTGGCTATTTAGTTTTTGTTTCTTTGTAAAACTAGCATATTCACCTTCTGGCCACAAACAATCTAAATAGGTTACAAATTTAAGAAAGATATTCCATTTTTCTGTTTCTTTGTTTTGTTGATACTGCTTCAACGTTAAAAAAGGCCCTAAAATACTTAAATATAGAATATCATTACTAAGTGCTTCACATTACTTCACACCCTAACTCTTACTAATGTGCAAATATATAGTCAAACCCAATCATATATTTTTTATGTGTCTTACACAACAGAACTCTTTTATTTCAACCCAATACCCATAAACTTAATCAATATTGATAAATTCTACAAACAGAAAATGCATGGGAAATATATAGTTTCTGCTATATGCTAATGTTTTAAGATTCTGTTAAGATTTAAAACTAATTTGAAAATTTTCTAGTTTTTAACTGTTTAACCTACTGAAATTTTGACAAAACAACATTTTACCTTAATTTTCAGTTATTGGTTTCTTTTTTTCTCACTTTAGTTCTGAAAATGTAATTCCTGTTAGTTGAGTAGAATTTTAAGCCATATCAAAGATTTTTTTCAAAATTTAGGAAATATATTTGCATATCTTTAAAACCCTATAGCCTAAACCGGGATTGAGCAAAGTTGTGAAGCTGAAAACAAATTTTTTGTATTTCATTTAAACAGAAGTTCTATATTGAAAGGTTTCACTTTTATAACACGCAGATTTTTAAAGGTCATCAAAGGTCAGGACCCTCTAGAAGGAGAAGGAGCAGAGGTAGGTAGGCCTACTTCAAAATACCTTCCTGAACATACTTTAGCCTGTAGACCTATCCCTGAAAGTTTCAATTTCCAAATCTAACCTCTTTCAAAGATTGGTCAAAAAAACTTTTTTTACAAAATGAGTTTTTCCAAAAAAAAGTAAAGAGCTTCATTAAACCAAAAATGAACAAAAATAGAATCAAATAATTCACCAGGCATACAACTACCACAAATCAGTATCAATAAATAAGTGAAACCCAAAACAAACAGAAATTAAAATAAGTCAAACTCAACACAAGTAGAAATGAATCTGAGTAGGGTTCTAAACCCTATGCTTTCTAAAAGCCAGAATATAATTTATTCTAAAGCCAGAATATAATTTGTACTTTACTGAAAAAAAATCAAATTAAGTTACTGAAAAAATTGTGAATTGTCAGTTTAATATACATATCCTGATATTTATTCCTTAAAATCTTAAATAATTTTTGATTTCTTAAAGTTATAAAAGTTAAAACATTTAGAAGATTTTTTTACACAACAACTCCTTTGATACAGAGTGCCCTGATCCAACCCCCCCCCCCCCAAAAAAAAAATAAATAAAAAAATACATTGTGCCAACATTGTTCTTTACTTAGGAATCACAATTGCAATGTATATGATTACTAAAGGTAGCTAAAGTAGAATTTTAACCAATCCTGTAATTAAAGGATCCTGTAATTACAAACCAATGTATGTAATTAATAAAGAGAATTGCTATCACATACAAATAGGATTGTGGGATACACTTTAATAAACAAGTTTAAAAGCTGAAATTTTTTAACATAAGCACTGATTTATGATTATAACAGTAATATAGGATCCATTTTGAGCAAACATAAGCAGTAATGTACAATAATCTGCATTATAACCTATAGAGGGAGGAGGAGTGGAGGTAGGTTTTCAAATTACCTTTCTGGGCCATACTATAGTTGGTTGATCCATCACTAAAAGTCTCATTTTCATAACCTAGCCTCTTTCTAAGAAAGCCAAAAGTAGCTAAACTACAATTTTACCCAGGGTTTTAATATTCTTTTTAGATTTTTATGGTTATTGCTTCTCATGAGCCCTGATTCTGCTTTGAAATTCTTTAAAATTTACTGGATGAAACTCTTTAAATTCTTTAAGCAGCTACTGGTTAACTATATTTCCTTTTTTTAGTTCTTGATTATGATTAAGTATATTATTGTATAACTTTAACTGAATAGTCTTGGACTATCAAGACCATTATGGGGGGGGGGGGGCTGGGATTAACAGTCCAAAACACACAACAAAAAATAAAATTAAAACTTGTCTCTCTTTTGTTATAGCATTCTGAAGAGAAGCTTTCCTAGGCCTTTACCTATTTTGAAAAATTAGGCACAAAAGGAGCAAAATGTAACATTAAGGGAAAATTCTACTTTAGTTACTTTTGGCTATTTTGGAAAGGGGTTAGGTTAGGAAAACGAAACTTTCAGGGATGGGTCTACAGGCTAAAGTATGTCACAGGAAGGTATTTTGAACTGGGATACCACCAGATGGCTAATTTGACAGTTTACATATATATATACAAATCTTTAAATTAGCCAACCAGTATTTTAAGCCTAGGAGTCCAGCTGGACATAAGGACACATATTAAGAAAACAATTCTTACTCCATAATATGCAGAATTATCCTAGTTAACACATTTTCAGGGGGGGCTTTATCTTCATTTCTTTACTTGTTTTTCCAGTTTTTCTAAGGAATTCATGAATTTCTTAGAACCTATATATTCATAGAATATATACCCCCACCCCCCTAATGTGCAAACATATACCTAGAATTGCATCCTCAATCTAAATACAACATCCATTTGCATCACAAATGAACTTTACTCCCATGTTAGCCATGAGGTGGATGTCCTGAACTAGTCTCCCTAGCTCCCCTTCTTGTCTCTCCTTTAAAATGTCCTGACCTTTAAAAATCTGTGTGTTATACAAGTGAAACCTTGCAAAATAGATCTT
The DNA here is from genome assembly GCF_049724085.1 of Artemia sp. Qi Xiang Cuo. Classification (NCBI taxonomy): domain Eukaryota; kingdom Metazoa; phylum Arthropoda; class Branchiopoda; order Anostraca; family Artemiidae; genus Artemia; species Artemia sp. Qi Xiang Cuo. The sequence continues at coordinate 39,148,940 of NC_142803.1, forward strand.
GTGCTTAAGGCCACAATTGGAAATTTTTACCTAAAATTCTACTCAAATAACAGGAATTGCATTTTCAGAACTAAAGCCAGAGAAAAAGAAATGGAATACCACCAGATGGCTAATTTGACAGTCTATATATATGTATACAAATCTTTAAATTAGCCAACCAGCCAACCAGCCAACCAGTATTTTAAGCCTAGGAGTCTAGCTGGACATAGGCATAAGAAAATATATTAAGAAAACAATTCTTACTCCATAATATGCAGAATAATCCTAGTTAACACATTTTGCAGGGGAAGAGCCTTTGTCTTTACTTCTTTCCTTGTTTTTCTAGTCTTTCTAAGAAATTCATGAATTTCTTAGAACCTATATAGGCTATTCATAGAATATATACCCCCACCCCCCTAATGTGCAAATATATACCTAGAATTGCATCCTCAATCTAAATATAACATCCATTTGCACCACAAATGAACTTTACTCCCATATTAGCCATGTGGTGGATGTCCAAAAGAAACTGATAACTGAAAATTAAGGTAAAATGCTGTTTTGTCAAAATTTCAATAGGTTCAAATTTCAGAACCCTCTAGAGGGAGAAAGAATGGAGGTAGGTACTTCAAATACCTTCCCATGACATACCTTAGCCTGTAGACCCATCCCTGAAAGCTTCATTTTCCTAACCTTGCCCCCTTCCAATATATCCAAAAGTAGCTAAAGTAGAATTTTACCGACAATTATATTCAGAGTTCTGAATAGGATGTTCAATAAAGATTATTCACTCTTTTTCACTTAGCGTTTCCTTCTAAGTTCTTCTGTTAGATTATTTTATTTAAAGCTATTTTGCGCCTAATCTCAGTCTCAACCAAAGTATAAAATCATAATAGGCAAATTACCTGTTGAAAATAAAAATTTCCAAGTTTAACTCAAACAAATTTTTATCTTTAAATTGAGTGAACTTTTGAGCTTAGTTAATGAATTTAAGTTTTAATGTAGATTAGTTTATATAAGTTTGTAGATTGCATGCTATGTAGACCGTGCCATCTATTTTATTTTATTTACGTTCGGAAGTTATAGGGAGCAGACCTTTTAAAACTACTTAAAACAAATTCTTAATTTGGAATTCTTACAAGATTTTAGAACAGTAAGCTCCCTTTTCCATTGCTCATTCCATGAATGAAGGAATGGTGAAATCCTCATTCAGTTTTGGTAACATTAAATAGAAAGTTTTTTCAACAGAAAGTAAGGAGGAACGTTAAAGCTGAAAACAAATAGAAATTATTATGTGTATTAGGGGGGTTGTCACTTCTTCAATATCCCGCTCTTTATACCAAAGTTTTTCTTTTTTTTCCAATTGACCCCTGAAACACAAGGGCTAAAAGTTGGAATAACAAGCTTTTTTATAAATTATAAAAAAACTCATTCTTAAACATCATCTTAAATAACTGAAACAAAAGAAATCAAATTTTAGCGTAAAGAGTGAGGTATTGATGAGGGGGAAAGCCTTTAACTTTACCCATCAAAACCTACGCATCTTAAAGCGTTAAAAGTCAGTGTGATAAATGATTAAAGGATCATTGGGGCCTAAACATTTTATACAAAGCAGTAAATTATATAAATACTCTTTAAAAACCAAGGTTTGATTCATACTCTTGAAAAAAGTAGGCTAGTGTAACATTCCAATAGAAACTGGGTACATAGTTTCAAGTTGCAAATTAGTGACTTTTTCTTGCAAATTTATTTTGTAAAAATTCAAAACCGATAAATCAAGTTACCGAGAATAATTCATAATTCAAATCTGTTTAAATTTTTTTTTGCAAACCACCTAATCTTGGCAGATCATTCTGAGAACATCCAGGTCTTTGCTTGGCCTAATAAAAACGGAAAGAAGGCCAATTTTTGGCAATTAGTAGGCCTAATATGTTTATAACGATGACTTAAGAAAACATTTAAAACACTCGTTTCTCTTTAAGAGCTAATACAGATCCTTTTTCCATCTATAGAAGTAACTACATCTTAGAGTAAGAGCTATTATTGTGGGTTCGACATTATAATTTTATTTGAAAGCCGGGTTTTGTTGTTTCTCAGAGTGTTAACATCTACACAGAATGACGGCATTGTTTTCAGATTACAGGTTTACTGGGTGCAGCAAACAGTTTCCAGAGAAATAAAACAAGGTTTATAAGGAGTTACTTAAGCTTTAGTAATTTTACGTCTATAGCCTAATATTTTTAATAATTTAAAATGTTTTTTAATCATTGCCCACGAAGAGCTGAATTTCAATGGCAAACAATGTTGTTTGAAAAAAGTCCCATTAAAATCAACAAGTTTTGAATAATGCCTGGAAAAAAATGGGGGGGGGAGGGCTCTTATATCCATACAAATTATACGAGATTCTGAGTAATCAGCAACTTGACGTAATAAAACCAAACTAAAAATTCACCTCAATTTTTTTCTACATAAATGTCCTTTTGACAAAAGATTCACAATCAATACATGAAATTTAAAAGCCGATTTTAAAAACGAACCTTTGATTCTTTTTGGTCTTTGTGGCAAATAAAGGTAATCTAGTACATCCTTTCAAACTGCTTAAAATTTTGACCAATTTTCTAGAGAGGGAAATGTTACCCTATGTTTAGAAAAGGGGATGTTTAGCAAAGGGATCAAAACAGACATTTTGAGTCCGTTTGTTGGAAGGAGGCGACATACTCTTTTACTACTTTTTCAGCGCAAAAGAACCCTCTTACACCCCAAAGTTGTCGGAATAAGTTCAGGAAATATAAATTAAAAGTTGTTATCATTGGGGTTCCATATCCAATGTCAATCGAAAAAAAAACTGGGTTCTACTTTGAATCCTATCTTAGGGCAGTACTGGCACAAATATTAGGAATAGAAAAAGTCTTTCAGTTTTTCAAAATTTCAGTAACCTTGATCAAGGGCTGTGAGTTAACGTAAATTTGATAATTTACAAGACCCCTCCTTCTGAACTAAATCTTGTGGTCCGCTTAGGCTAGCAAAAAAAAACTGAAATTCTGAAAATTTCAAACTAATTTAGAAAGTAAAATTTTTAGCACAATTCAATATCAGAACAGATTGAAATACTCAAGGGTAGATAACTATTTTTTTTTTATTTTCAAGAATCAAAACAAAACTTTTTCCGAGAACTGAGAAATGGAATTTCCAAGGAATTTGAAAACCCGCCTTTGGGTCTTTTTGAACGTAATTTACAGATAGATTTTGGTTTCTTTTTAGATTATCCCTTTAAAAAGATTTTTTTTTAGAAAATAAGAATTACCTTTTTCTGATTGTGTAGTTCTATATTGGTCATTGGATGAAAATACAAGCTTCCATTTCCAAACACTGGATTTACCAAAACCCTATATAAGTATCTGAAAAAAAAACAAAAAAACAACAACGATTTTCAGTCTAATTAACATTTACTGATATTTATTCCTTAAAGATTTGATAGTTTTTATTTATATAAGTAAAGAAAAATGAAAACATTTAAAATTTATTTTATTTTCAGTAAAGTGCAAATTATGTTCTGGTCTTGAGAAGCCCAACTTATGTTAATTTTTGCTCGGTTATAATTTTAATTGGCTATTTATTGTAATTCTGTTCGTTTTGAGTTTCATTTATTTATTGATTGTGGTTTGAGGTAGTTTTATGCCTGGAAGATTATATGTCTATTTCTGCTCATTTTTGGCTAAATAGAGCTCTTTACTTTTCTTTGAAAAACCTGTTTTGTGGAAAAAAATATAAATTAATTTCTGTTTGTTTTTTATTAACAGTCTTTTTCATAGAAAAAAGTTATACTTAATATCTTTTCTGTTTTTTTTTCTATAAGAATCCAAAGTTTGGGTTGATAATTGTATGTTGGCGAAACATTTTCTACAATTTTTAATCCAAATAATATCATTTTAAAAATATTCTATCTATGCTCTGTGAAAACCTGGATACACTTGCACTCTTTTTATTTATTTAAATTGCAAGAGCGGAAGTAGTAATAGTATTAGCCAAAAAAATTTCAACTTAATATCCCCAGTTCTTCTCAATATATTACTGATATTGCTATTGATATTACATATTGATATTACTATATTGATATTACTACTGATATTACAATATAATACTATTGGCAAACATAAACACAATGCCTTTTTGATTTAGTTTAAAGCAACATTTAGTTTTAAAGCATAATGAGCTCATTGCATAATTATGAGGAAATGATATGCCCAATGTCCCTAAGGACATAGTTTGTGGACTGTTCTACTATGCTGAAGAAAATAATTGTCTCAAAATATTGACTGCATTCGGTTGGAAAATGATTGGGCTTGAGAGAAAAGCTACTACCTCCAATCTCTTTTTACTCTTGAAAAGGACACAAGACCTTTTAATATTGATTCGAATTAACTCCTTTACGAGTTTCAATAGTATTTCTAGCAATTATAGACTGGTGCTACCTATGATATTGCTTATATGCTCTTTTGAAAACCTGTATGCATACAATTTTATCATTTTATTGAAATTTGTTCTAAATATTCACTAAAAGTTTCACCTTAATACCTTTAGCGGCATTAGTTACAGTAACTGTAGCGGTAGTACTAAAAAAATGCACATAGTACCTTCTGGCTAGTACAAAATCCACCACAACATACCCTTAAAGGTCTAACTTAATAATATAAGTTGTTTTTCAGATATTGTTTTGTCACTTTTTTGAAAATCCACTTCCTGTTAGTTTTTTTGATTTATTTCAACATCCACCAAATATTCCTTAAAAGCTTCACCTTAATGCCCTTAGCTTGCCCAGTCGAAATAGTTATAACAGTATTAGTAGCAGTAAGTGCATAGCATCTTTGCTTTTTTCAACATCCCCTTCAACACACGCTGAAATGTTTCAGCTTAATACCATATACTGTTCTTGAAGCATTTCTGATACGTCTTCTTGACAACGCATGTGGGCATAGTGCGTTTCGATTTAGTTCCATACAAATTCTATAAATCCCACATTTTTCGCCGTAATATTCTTCATTTTAATAGCAGTAGTAGCAGTAGAATTAAATGTAGTACCCTCAGCCTTAGTGGCAGTAGTAGTAACAGAAGTAATAATAATAGTAACAGCAGTAGTAGTATGAGTGGAAGCAGTAGCATTAGGATGCAAATATTTTCTTTTGGTTAGTTCAACATCCCTCACAACAAGCACTGTTATTTTTCAATTTAACGCACCAAACTGTTCCAAAGATATTGCTGTTACACCCTTTTGACAACCTGCATACAGACGAAGTGTTGTGATTCAGTTCATCTTTCCCCCTCAAAATTCTTGAAAACTTCACCTTCATACCCTTAGACAATAGTAGTCAAAGTAGTAGTATTGATATTACTAGTAAAACTATTGAATAGCAATAGCACTATTAGCATTAATAGTATTAACATATTGCCTTTCGCTATTACTATTACTACTGCTAACAACTCATTGCTGCACCAAGCAGCCTGAGGCCAACACAGCTACGCACGCTCCTCCTCCATCAAAATCTATTAAAAACCTCCTTCTTTACACTCTCCGAGGAAGTTTCCTTTTCTTTATGACATTCTCCCACCCCAAACGTGGACGAGCTGCTTTTAGTTTAGCCCTAGACAGTTGGCCATAAAAGACAATCTTTGGCAATCTTGCATCCTTCATCCACAATAGGTGCCCTATCCATCCCAACCTTTCTGTTATTATAGCCCTAGAAAGCGGGATGTAACCACACTTTTTGTACAGCCTACCGTTTGAAATACGGTCGTTCAGTCGGATACCCAGAACAATCCGCTGGCAATTTCTCTGGAAAACATCTTGCAGATCTTCATCCACTTTTCGGAGCATCCATGCTTCAGAGCCATATTTGACCAATGACATCACTGTACCTTCCAATATTCTAATCTTGGTTGCGGAGTTATCTTCCTATTCCTCCAAACTTTTTTTTAACTATTAAAAAACAGTCTCACCCTTGGCTAATCAACTTTTAACATCTTCATCGCTCCTACCGTTTTTACTAATAGTTAAATAAAAAAAACAATTTTTTTTAACTGAAAGTAAGGAGCGACATTAAAACTTAAAACGAACAGAAATTATTCCGTATATGGAAAGGACTGTCCCTTCCTCAATACCTCGCTCTTTACGGTAAAGTTTTTATTGTTTTAAAAAATAAAGTTGTGTGAAAGATTCAAACTTTAGCGTAAAGAGCGAAGTATTGAGGAGGAGGAGACAGCCACTTTCATATACGGAATAATTTCTGTTCGTTTTAAGTTTTAATGTCGCTCCTTACTTTCAGTTAAAAAAACTTGTTTTTTTTATTTAATTTCTGAACGTTTTTGAATTAATTCAGCTTTGATTTTGGCTCACCGAACATGAATAACTAAAACGAAATTTGCATATTAATTTTACTTTTTTGGCTAAATGGCGCTCTCGAAATTTTGTTCTAACATAACTTACGAATTAACTTACGTAACAAACTTCTATATTCGTATGTTTTTATTACGTATATTAGGGACTTTTCCCCCTAGTCGATACCTCGCTCTTTACGCTAAGTTCAAATTTGTTCGAATCACAAACCCCTGAATCACAAAGACCGGTTAATTAGAATAGATAGCTCGTTTGAAAGTACTTGAAAAAACTTTAGTGAAAAGGGCGAGGTATTGACTAGGGGGTGAACCCCCTCATATAAATAATAATTTCTGTTTGTCTTAAGACATAATGTTGCTCCTTACTTTCAGTTGAAGAAACTTGTTTTTTTATTTAGTTTCTGATCGTTTTTTAAATAATGCTGGGAAATCCGGCCCCACCTTCATAGAAATGTCCCTACCCCAATGGAAGCATCCTCCATGGAAGGATTATCCCCGTTACCCCCTTCTCCACCCCCCCCCCTACCAGAAATTTTTTTCTCCTGAAATGTCTTTATACTTCCCATTAATCAATGCTAAATGTAAACAATGGGCAAAGTTCATAACTTCCAGCCCTTCCCCCAGGAACTCTGGGGGTTTAAGTCATCCTCAAAGACATATTTATTAGATTTTCGACTGCGCTGAACAAAATGGCTATCTCAAAATTTTGATTGGGTGACTTTGCGAAAAAACTGAGCGTGGGAGGGGGTCATGTTGCCCTCAAATTTTTTGGTCACTTAAAATGGCACTAGAACTTTTAATTTCCGTTCAAATGAGCTCTCTTACGATATCCTAGGACTAATGGATCGATACGATCACCCCTGTGGAAAAAAAACAAATAAACACCCATCCGTGATCTTTCTTTTGACTAAAATACAAAATTCCGCATTTTTGCAGATAGGAACTTGAAACTTATACAGTAGGGTTTCCTGATACGTTGAATTCGATGGTGTAATTCTCATTAAAATTCTATGACTTTTATGGGGTGTTTCCTCCTTTTTTCAAAAATAAGGCAAATTTTGTCAGGCACGTAACTTTTGATGGGTAAAGATAAACTTAATGAAACTTATATATTTGTAATCAGCATAAAAATCCAATTCTACTGATGCATCTATGGGTATCAAAATCCCGTTTTTTAGAGTTTCGGTTACTATTGAGCCGGGTCGCTCCTTACTTACAGTTCGTTACCACAAACTGTTTGATTAATTAAAAAAACATTTTTCCACAAAATAAGTTTTTTTTTTTAAACTAGAGAACTCCAGTAAACCAAAAATGAACAAAAAAGATAAAATCATCTATCAAGCATACAACCACCATGAATCAGTATCAATAAATAAATGAAACCCAAAACGAACAGAAATTATTATAAATAACAGAGTAAAACTAAAAACGAGCAGAAATTAATATAAATAGGGTTAAAAACCCCTTTGCTTTCTAAAAGTCAGAATATAATTTGTACTTTACTGAAAAAATTCAAATGAATCTGCATCGTTAGTTTAATATTCATATGCTGATATTTATTCCTTAAGATCTTAATAAAACATTGAAAACAAAAGTGAAAACATTAAAAAAAAAAAAATTCAGTAAAGTGCAAATTATATTTTGACTTTTAGAAAGCATAGGAGTTTTGAACCCTACTCATATTAATTCCTGGTCGTTTTGAGTTTGACTCTATTATTTTTTAATTTCTGGTCGTTTTGGGTTTCATTTCTTTATTGATACTGATTTGTGGTATTTGTATGCTTGATTACTGAGGTAGCTGTATGCTTACATAGTTACTGTGGTAGTTGTAACTTTTTCAGCAATTTTTGGTCCGGTTCATGGTATTAACTCAAAAATTGCATCGTGTGTTGAAAGGGATGTTGAAAAAAGGTGCTATTTGCATGTTATTACTAATGCTACTGCTGCTACTACAACTATTGCTACGCATAATTACTGAACCTTTCAACAATGCTGAAAAAATTTATGTCTCAAAACTTTGCTTGGATATTTTTTTCATGGCAAATGATGGGCGTGGAGAGGAGATTTCTTTCAAATCCCTTTGAATCTTAAAAAGGGCACTGTAAATTCCAGTTAAAAATCAAATGACACCCATCTGAATTTAGTACGACCACCAAATCCATGAAAACATTATATGCCCCCAAGAAATAGCTTAAAGCCTTTGCACCAGGACTCTGGGGGGCTTTGTTAGCCCTGAAAGCATTGTTATATGCATTTTGGACTATTTTAAACGAAAATACCATTGCACAATTTCAATCAAATGCATTTGGTGAAAAGAGGTGTAATTGAGCAGGAGGTAGGGGGTGCTACTTCACCTCCATCACTATTAACTGTTAAAAGGGAACTAGAACTTCCAATTTCAAACAAATGAGCCACGTCTAAAGCTTTTACAACGATCTAGTCCATAATAGCCTTAGATGTCCCAGGGAGATAACTTACAACTCTTGCCCTCAGGCTCTGGTGGATTGTATCAACCTCAAAAGCCTTGTTATATAGTATTTGGACTATTTGGAATAAAAGAACTGTCTCAAAATATCTGTTACACATCTCAGGAAAACACGACGGGTTTGTGTGTGTCTTTGCCGGAGGAAGGAGGGGGGGTCATTTGTAATCTGATTACTTTGAGTCTTAAAATGAGCACTAGAAATTATGATTACCAATCCAATTGGTCCCCTCCAAAGTATATACGACGAACCTTTTTGTAAAAACTTGATATATCCCAAGGCCATAACTTATAAGCCTTTCCCTAAGAGCTGTGGGGGAGGGATTGTCTTCCTCGCAGATATATTTTCCGAAACTTTCAACTATGATGAATAAAATTGTTATCTCCAAGTTTTGATTGGAGGTGTTAATGAAAATACTGAGCGTGGAGGGGGGCACTTAATAAAGGCACTATAACTTCCAATTTCAAATCAAATGAGCCCCATCTGATTTTTTTACGACCGTCCATTCAATAAAAACCTTATATGCCCTCATAAAATAGCTTACAACCCTATCCCCTGGAAACTGGGGTATGGGCACCCAAAAACTGAATATCAGAGTGAGGCTTACCTGATCTAATCGGCACTTCCAATGCTGGATAATAGAAATCTCAAAACAAAATATAAAAATATAAGGCAGAATCATTCAGGGGGGGCTGAAGCACCCCTTTTCATCCCATATTGGCACCCATGCGCTGGGGGGCTGTGTCATCCCAAGAGAACTTATTATATAATCTTTTTACTTTTTTGAAAAAAAAACGCTATCTCATAATTTCAATCAGATGCGTTTGATGAAAGGAGGGGTTGTAGAAGAGGTAGAGAGGCTAAATGCCGTCCATCACTTTTGACGCTTAAAATGGAACTGGAACTTCCATTTTTCAACCAAATGAACATCTTCCAAAGTTAAACAACCATCCCTTCATAAAAACCTTAAATACCCCCTGGGCATAACTTACAACCCTTTCCCCTAATCTCTGGGGTTTTTTTCAACCCCAAAAGCCTTGTTATATTATATTTATACTATTTTGAATAGAAGGGCTATCTCAAAATTTCTATTAGATACATTTCTGGACAATACGACGTGTGTGTGAGGGGAGGGGGTTGTAGCTGCCCTCGATCACTTTGACTCTTAAAAAGAGCACTAGAGCGTCTGATTATCAATCCAATGAGCCCCCTCCATATTTTATGTGACCAAGTTCTCAGTAAAAACCTTTATGCCCCCAGGGCGTAAGTTACAAGCCTTGCCCTGATGGCTGGGGGGAATTGTTATCCTCAGAGACATTATTTCCAGACCTTTCAAATACGTTGAACAAAATGGCTATCTCATAATGTTGATTGGAAGGGTGTGGGGCAATAATGGGTGTAAGGGGGGGGGTTGTTTACCCTCTGATCACTTTAGACTAATAAAAAAGGCACTAGTCTTCTCAGTTTCCAATCAAATATTCTCTTTTTGAAGCTTCGACGACAAAACTTTCTATAAAAACCTTATATGCCCCAAGAGTATAACTTACAACTCTTTTCCTGAGGGGTATGAAGGGGGAGGGGGTCATCCTCAAACACAGAATTTCTAAACCTTTCAACTACGTTGAACAAAATGGCAATATCAAAATGTTGATTCAAGCCCTATCAATTTCCAATCATATGAGCCCTTTTCGTAGTTTCTACGACCACGCTTTCAATAAAATCCTTTTATGTCCCCAGGGTATAACTTAAAACCCTTGCCCTGGGGGATTTAGGGGGAGAGTCATTCTAGAAGAAATAATTTCTGGATCGTTCAACTACATTGAGCAAAATGGCTATCTGAAAATTTTGATTGGATGTGTTTGGGGGATTTTTGGGCGCGTGAGGGGGGTTAGTTAGCCTCCAATCACTTTTGATTATTAAATAGGGCACCACCCCTTTTAACTTCCATTCGAATGAGCCCTTTTTGAAGTTTCTGCTACAATGTTTTCTATAAACAACTTATATGGCCCCAGGACATAACTTACAGCCCTTGCCCTGAGGGTTTTGAGGGGGTTGTCATAGTCAAAGACCTAATTTCCAGAACTTCCCTCAAATTACTTTTGACTACTAAAAATGATACTAGCCCTTTCAATTTCCAATCGAATGAGCCCTTTTTGAAGTTTCTACGACAACACTTTCTATAAAAAACCAATAATGCCCCCAGCGCATAACTTACAACCCTTGCCCTGAGGGCTGTGGGGGGAGTGTCATCCTCAAAACATAATGTCAGAACTTTTTAACTACGTTGAACAAAATGGCTATCTCAAAATTTTGATTGGATGTGTTTGGGGAAATGGTGGGTGTGAGAGGGTCGTTAGTTGCCCTCCAATCACCTTCGACTATTGAAAACGGCATTAGCCCTTCCAATTTTCAATCGAATGAGCCTTTTTGAAGTTTCTACGACAACTCCTTCTATAAAAACCTTGTATGCCCCAGGGGCATAACTTAAAACCCATGCCCTTAGGGCTCTGGGGGGTTGTCATCCTCAAAGATATAATTTCCAGACTTTTCAACTACGTTGAACAAAATGGCAATCTCAAATTTTTTTTTGGATGTGTTCGGGGAAATGGTAGGCGTAGAAGGGGTGTTAGTTGCCCTCCAATCACTTTCGACTATTAAAAAAGGCACAAGCCCTTCCAATTTCCAATCGAATGAGCCCAATTCAAAGTTTCTACTACAATTCTTTTGATAAGAAGTACCCTGGTCTGAAAAAAAAATACATTGTGCCAACATCATTCTTTACTTAGGCAGCACCATTGCGCTGCCTGTGATACTACTAAGTTAAGTGAAGCTATCCACCTGATCAATCTTTTTGTTATCCACCGTGAACATCGAAAGCGGATTATATTTATGACAGAAACTAAGGATTAAAAGTTGACTTGATTTAAACTATATTTCAACGCTTGACTAAGCGTGTGATTTGCTAATTACATCTGTTTTGCCTATTTGTGGATATTTTCCAAGTGAAATACCAATTAATGTAATCAGAGATGATTTCTGTTTCATTTCAAGGCGCAGGCTGGATTCTTTATTTTGACCTTGTTTGAAAGCGTGCCCCTCTGGATTTTTATTTCTACGAAGAAAGGTGCCCTTGCGAGTAAGTTTTCGTTCAATGTTTCTTTAAGAGAAGATTTAACACATTTCCATAGGAGTTTATTGTTAGTTTTAAGGAATTTGAAAATGACGGCTATTTCGAAGGTTTGTTTCAATAAGAAGCATCAAAAGCTTGTGCAGTTGATGTCTAGTCTGGAACAAGGAATTAGTGCTCTCAGCCAGAAAAATTGCCAACTTCAGCATGAAAATTGCGTTTTGAAATCAGAATTAATTAATATAAAAAAATCGTACCTGCATTCTGAGCTTGCCTTTAAAAGTCAAAATCTTCTTCTTCACGGGACTACCGTTGTGTCTGGGCAAAGTGCAGAACTCGCTGCTCGCAAGCTTCTGACTGATATCGGGTTGGCAAATGCTTACGCTACCTCATTTGTGAAGTGCTATCGCTTGAATAGTAATTGGCAGACTGGGGCTTCTACAAGGTCTTCTGCTAGGAATGAATTTGAGGCAATTGTAGTTAAATCGACAAGCATTACTGATAAAGACAGTATTATGTAGAACTGTGGAAAGCTCAAAAGCTCTCGCAAAAGTATCAGTTACGATTTACCTCGAGACCTATCACGTTGCCGTAGATACCTTTTAGCGTACGGGTATAGCCTACGCACTTCTGCTTCCCCGTTAGTGAAAGTGGCTGAAACCAGAACCATTTAGAAAGGGATTAACACTTCGCTTGAAGCTAAGAAAAATTCCAAAGCTAAAAACTGCATGCCTTGAGAGGACACTTGTTTTGATCCGTTTAAGTTCTCTGTTAGTGCGTCTAACGCGATCATCCCTTCAATTGTGAATGAAAACTGATTTTTGTTGTTTAGTTGCCTTATATTATCTCGTCTGGTTCCCAGTTTGGATACAGAGCGAATCACTCTAAAGGGCATGCTTACACAGCTCTCTTGAATTTCATTCATTTGGCAATAGATTCTGGTCATATACTGGCAGCTTTATTTTTGGATGTTCGTAAAGCTTTTGCTTCCTTGACTCATCGAATTCTTCTTTGGAAACTATCACATATTGGTATAGGATAAACTGCTTTCTCTTGGTTTGAATGATATCTTTCTGGTAGGCTTATTTCAATTGATCCGCTTTTCAAGAGCCCTTCTGAAGTAGATAATGGCGTCCCTCAGGGATCTGTTCTTGGCCCAAATTTATTTCTGATTTATGTTAATGATCTAATTTCGGCATTTAAAAATACCAGACCTCTGGCATGCTCCAAGCTGTGTCATCCTGATGTTTGTTCGTATTCTAATACTACTTCTAATGAAGATTTCCTCGTTGCTTTTGCTGATGACACCACTCTTGGAACCCTTAAGAAGACGGAATGTGATAACAATTTTAACCTCGTGGCACTATTTGAGAAAGTTATTTCATGATTTGATGCAAATCACTTGGCCTTGAATGTTGGTAAGTCACATTTTCCTATTTTTCTCGAATTGGTATAGGTTTTCCCCATCTTACACAACTTCAGGTGTCACAAGGCTCCTTTTGTAGTTCAGAGAATAGGGTGGTCCGGTTTCTTGGTATCCTGCTTGATGAGAGCCTTTCATTTAGAAACCATATAGCCATGATTAGGGTTAAAGTCTCACGGAGTTTGAAACCCTGGTCACTCTCATCATTTGAAAACCTGGACACACATTTCCTGGATCTATTCTGAAGCTTCTTTCTTTCTGCCTTGTCCAGTCACATGTTTCCTATTGTCGGGTCGGTCGAAAACAGGATCAGCCGCTGTGTGGCATGTTAGAAACAGGTTTTTGTGTGGCATGGCCGCATAGAAACAAAAATGAATTCTTGTCGAAAAGGGGCTTGTTTAAGAGCTAACGTCACAAGACTTGTTTTGTTTCTTAAGCTAATACGAAGGTGATGACATGCCAATTCTAAACCAAAAATGACTCTATGGAAATGCGGCACGTTTAGGCATTACGTAAAAGACTGGTTTCTGTCACAACATTTGAATGTCTCTTGTTTTGGCTTTTGCCAAGGATACAAAGACATATCCATCGTATATATGGGTCTGCTAATTACGAGTTATGGAGTTTGTACTTTGAATAGAAGATGGCACATGAGATGTGAATCTCATATTATTAAGTGCTATTTTGAAGTCTAATTTTGGATGTGTCAAACGTTCACTGTTCTAGATAAACATTTGCAGGTACTGCAGATTATCCCATATACAGGTTTTAATGTGTCCTTCGCAGTAAAAATCAGTAACCGGTAGCACTAATTTATGAAAATTTTGGCAGGGGATATTTTCCACAGTTTGTGTTGTTTCAATAAAATGCCAAAACAGGTTGTTTCAATAAGAATTCTTGAAAACGGTATTTTTATTAATCTAAAGGGTTGGTTAAAAAGTAGTTCTTAATTAAAAATTTGAATAAACTTGCCCTGAAAATCTCTAATGCTTAGCAAAATTTCACATGTCAAACACTATGAACTGGGAAAGTTGATTCAGGAGGCCTTTTTTAAGACTTAAGACAATAGGTTTAACTTTGGCGTAATGAGCAGGGTCTTGAGGAAGAGGCACCGTACAAATATATTAATATCTGTTTTTTTCTTAAGTTTTTGTGTTGCTCCTTACTTTCAGTTGAAAAATAGTTTTTCTTAAAATTTAATTTCTGATCTTTTTTCGAATAATAACGAGACACACACCTCCCCATTAATGGCAATTTCCCACAGGAAAACTCCCCCAAGGAGATTTCTCACACGCAAGATAGTACCCCCATTAATTTTACCGCTTAAAAGTTCTTGCTCACTGCAACTGCGCCTCCCCCCCCTCCCAAAAAAAAAATCTTGTTCACTATTCTGGACAAAAAATGCTTCTGAACATAATCTAACTCGAAAAAATACTTGTTTTTAACTTTATTTATGATAGTTTTTTTAATTCATACCAAAAATCACCTCTATGTTGAAAATTTTTCAAAGGTCCTTCCCCTTCAACAGGAAGTTTCTTGTGTGAAAAATATTACACCAGAGAATTTTTACTGATGATAGTTCTTCATGGAGTGCTTCTCATGAGGTAAATGAGTAAATTTTGCTTATGAATTCAGGCAAACTTCCCCCCGTGTAAAATTTTTGTTGAAGTCAACCATCCCCCCCACGATTTTCTGGCGTCCTCTTTCCCTGTTTTTTTTTCATTCTTCCTTTAGAATAAACTTGTATATTTGGTCAATTATTGGCCCCTTTGTCAAATTGCCCCCCCCCCCCAAAGATTTTGCTCATTGGCGCTTTTGTCATATTGCCCCACCCCTCCCATCAATATTTTGCTATCGATCCGCCCCTGGACTAGAGCTCTCAATTGCGGATCTAATCAGCATCCTCCAGAATATCAGTGATCACAAGGTGGAGTTGCAGATAACAAAGGTGAGTCCCCCTTCCATATGTAACACATCCCTGCTTATTTTGGGATTTAATGATGCTCTAATTTCATTTCATGATAACAGCGTAGACCAGAAATATTCCCAGAATGCAGACCAAAAAGTAATCCAGATACATTTTTTAAAGTTTCTTTTGTCCCCTCCTCAAACAATACATATCCCCCAAAAAATAAAAATTCAGTTTATGGCCCTGGTGATTATACATCGTTTTTTACTCCCGCAATGCCCTTGTCTCTCACTTAGAAGTAATTCTGTATTTATCTGATGGTTCAATTAGAACTGTGATGTTTTGGTATTAAAATACACCATTTGAGATATCACCCTCCTTCCTATACTGTAGAATACTCAAAGGATTTTATTGTAAAAGTTGAAGGGCCTTTTTAAGTATATAATTTGTCCACTGCTTACAGATAGGATTTGTTATTTGAAAACTTTGATGATATTTTGTGCAACCTGCAAATCCCAAATTTTAACTGTCAGCTGTCAAGTTCGTGCTTTCTTTTTCATAAGAAACAACGGTACTTGTTTAGAATCTAGGTACACACGCGAGAAGTGGAGTGTCATTAATTCTAATGAAATAAAACAAAAAAATTGGAGGGCACTTGGCCCCCTCCCACGCTCATGTTTTTTCCGAAGTCACCCAATTAAAATTCTGAGATAGCCATTTTGTTCAACATAGTCGAAAATCTAATAAATATGTCTTTTAGGATGAATTCATCCCCCACCGTCCCCAGGGGAAGGGCTGCAATTTATTAACTTTGCCCATTGTTTAAATATTGTATTGGTTATTATGAAGTTTACAGACATGTTCATTAAGTATTTTTTTCGGGTGGGGGGGGGGCAGGAGGAGGGGTTACTCGGGAAAATATTTCCGTGGAGGATGGTTACTTGGGGTAAGGGACCTTTCTATGAAGGGGGCGCCAGATTTACCAGCATTATTTAAAAACGATAAGAAATTAAATTAAAAAAAACAAGTTTTTTAAACTGAAAGTAAGAAGCAACATAAAAACTTAAAACGAACGGAAATTATTACGTATATGGGTGGGATCACCCTCAAGTCAATATCTCGCTCTT
Source organism: Artemia sp. Qi Xiang Cuo (assembly GCF_049724085.1). Taxonomy (NCBI): domain Eukaryota; kingdom Metazoa; phylum Arthropoda; class Branchiopoda; order Anostraca; family Artemiidae; genus Artemia; species Artemia sp. Qi Xiang Cuo. Next base: position 39,165,378 of record NC_142803.1, read on the forward strand.
TACACTCCAGTTTTTTTAGTGTTTTCAAAAGAGCTATTTATTCTAATTAAACAGCCTTTGTCATTCAGAGATTTGTGATTTAAACAAAATTTTAACTTTAGCGTAAACAGCGTGGGATTGACTAAGGGGAGAACCCCCTCAAATACGTAATAACATATACGTAATTAAAAAACAATAAAAAAAACAAGCGATACAGCTCAATAGTAATGAAAACTTTTAAAAACTTTTTTTAATGCTAATTCTAAATATATAAATTTTATTAAGTTTAGTATTACTCATAAAAGGCTACGAGCCTGAGAAAATTTGCCTGAATTTTGAAAGAGAGGGGAAACATCCCCTACAAGTGAAATAATTTTAATGAAAATCACACCGTCAGATTCAGAGTATCAGAAAGCCCTATTACATATGTTTCAAGCTCATATCTTCAAAAATCTACAACTTTGTATTTTTTGCTAGAAGAAAGATCACGGAGGGGTGTGTTTTTTTTTTTTAAGGGGTAATTGTAACGACCCATTTGCCCGAGAACATAAAGAGACAGCTCATTTGTACGAAAATTAAAATTTAAATTTCGCTTTTAAGTGACTAAAAATGCCGGAGGGCAACTTGGCCCCCTCCCACGCCCCTTTTTTCCCAATTTCGTCTGATCAAAATTTTGAGATAGCCATTCTGTTCAGCATAGTTGAAAAACCCAAAAATATATCAGACAGTTCGTGGTAACGAACTGTAAGTAAGGAGCGACCCGGCTCAATTGTAACCGAAACTCAAAAAAACGGATTTTTGATACCAATAGATACATCAAAAGAATAAAATTTTTATTCTTTTTTTAAATTTTCTTTTGTCCCCTCCTCAAAAAAAACATATCCCCCCAAAAATAAAAATTCTGGTTATGGCCCTGGTGATTATACATCGTTTTTTACTCCCGCAAATGCACTTGTCTCTCACTTAGAAGTAATTCTGTATTTATTTGATGGTTCAATTAGAACTGTGATGTTTTGGCATTAAAATACACCATTTCAGATATCCCCCTCCCTCCCAAACTGCAGAATACTCACAGGATTCTATTGTAGAAGTTGAAGGGCCTTTTTAAGTTTATAATTTGTCCACTGCTTACAGATAGGATTTGTTATTGGAAAACTTTGAAGATATTTTGTGCAACCTGCAAATCCCAAATTTTAATTGTCAGCTGTCAAGTTCGTGCTTTCTTTTTCATAAGAAACAACGGTACTTGTTTAGAATCTAGGTACACACGCGAGAAGTGGAGTGTCATTAATTCTAATGAAATAAAAAAAAAATCGGAGGGCAACTTGGCCCCCTCCCACGCTCATTTTTTTCCGAAGTCACCCAATTAAAATTCTGAGATAGCCATTTTGTTCAACATAGTCGAAAATTGGGCACAGCCCCTTTCATATACGGAATAATTTCTGTTCGTTTTAAGTTTTAACGTCGTTCCTTACTTTCAGTAAAAAAAAAACTTGTTTTTTTTAAATTTAATTTTAGTAAAGTGCTATGTATGTTCTGGCCTTTGGAATGCATAGGAGTTTTGACAGTGCCGTAATTTCTTCAAAATCCTGGGAAGGGGGGGTGGTGATAAAGCTGGAGCCAAGTTGTCCAAATTAAGTGAAAATGACAGTGAATATTTTTTGGGGGGAGGGGGATGCAACGGAAACGAAAAAATAAACAAAAATGTCAAATTGATATGTACTCCCTTATGATTTCTGGGAATACTTCTGGTGTACGCTGTTGCTATGAAAGTAAAGATTAACATTAAACCCCAAAATGAGCAGAATTTATTTCGTATTGACTCTGAATCGGTTATTTATTCTAATTTCCGTTCGTCTCGAGTTCCATTCACTTAATGCGGCTCATTGGTCGTAGTTATATGCTTGGCAGAGGCGTTTGACTCTATTTAGCTCATTTTCGGTTAACGGAGTTCATTTCAAGTCGTAAGTGTTTGAATTGAAGTTATCAAGTATTCTTGTGATATGTAGCATCGGTTGAATCAAGACGCTGGATAATTGTAGATAGAGTCGAAAGTGTTTGATAGAATTTTGTTTCTAGTGTATTATGAGGCCACTCACTCAAATTAACGCTTTGTAAAACTCGAAAACAAATTGGTTTCTTAGTTCATTTCTTTCAATTTAGCGTGAGACAAGACAAAGACAAGTGACAGAATAGATGGGAACTATATAAAATTTTGGCTATATATTTGCAAAAAAGGGGATGGGTAAAGTATTTGGACAGTTTGAAGTCAGAAAACAATCCTTGCTTCATAATATGCAGAATAATTATACGTAACACATTTTTCAGGCAGACCCGCTATACTTTATCCCTCCCCCGCTTAATGTGCAAATATATAGCCCAAATTTGTTTCTAAAGTAGCAAAGAAACTCAAGAAGAAATTGGTTTGTTCTCGAGTTTCACACATCGTTAACGTCGTGTACTATACGCCACTTACTCAAGTTTACGATTCACATTTTACACAGTTTTACTAGTTTAAATGTTTTAGGGAGCGTAGACTTTTTTTAGTGGCGTATAATACAAAATTACCAAAATTTCGACCCGCCACGGAAAATAAAAACAAAAGTCATATAAAATTTTCAAATTTTGAAAGACTTATTTTTCCAAAGAGGGGGGGGGGTCTTTTTCCGCTGGTTACTTACGGGGAGGGGGGTGTTTTCTGCGGGGGGTATTTTCTGGGGGATATTTTTCACCGGAGGATGTTGGTATTTTCCAAGGGGGGTAAATCTAGCGGACAGCTTTGAATGTCCAGACGTATTTGTGCAAGTACCAAAATTTCTTCCCCCCACGGAAAATAAAAAACAAAAGTCATATAAAATTCCCAAATTTTGAAAGACTTATTTTTCCACAGAGGGGGGGGGGTCTTTTTACAATGGTTACTTACGGGGAGGGGGGGGTTTTCTGTGGGGGGTATTTTGTGGGGGATATTTTTCACCGGAAGATGGGGGTATTTTCCAAGGGGGGTAAATTTAGCAGACAGCTTCGAATGTCGAGACGTATTTGTGGCATATTTTGCTAGCTCAATAGAAATGTGCCTTTAGGCTTAGAGAATTATTTCACCTGTCCCTAAATAACTAAATAAAAAAAACAAGTTTTTTTAACTGAGGATAAGGAACCATGTTAAAACTTAAAACGAACAGAAATTGTTCCGTATATAAAAAGAGCTGTCCCCTCCTCAACACCTCGCTCTTTACAATAAAGTTTTTTATTTTTTAAAACCCCGGTGTCAAAGAATAATTCTGTTTTTGTCAATAGTCTCATACCGGGTTTGCTATCGAAGAGATTTCAAGCTTGATGGGGCCAGGTGGAGGTAGTTTCCTCCTCTCTCATTCATGTGGAGAAGGAAATTATTATACACCCTCTTCCCGTCGACGGCCCCCCCCCAATGAAATGCTGAGGCGTTACCCCTGGGTTTTCCTCCTTGTTACGTTTCTCTTTACACTAGGGCGTGATGGTTTTTAATTTTGTTCCATTTTTTTTAAGAATGACTCTTGAAACGCAAGGGTCTTTTATTTAGACGGATAAACTTTTTCATAAGCACTAAACAATTGTAGCGTAAAGAGCAAGGTATTGAGGATGGGAGTAAGCCTCTCATATATGGAATAATTTATACTCATATTAAGTATTGACTTCGATTCTTACTTTCAGCTCAAAAACATTTTTTTCAATTTGAGAAATAACGAAACATTGGAGCCTATGACTCTTTACTATAAAAAATTCTTTTGTTAAAGAAAAAAAAATATAGCAAAAGTTTCCCTTTCTGAAAGTATTTTACAGGACAACATCTGTTACCAAGATCTCTAAGACCTGTTTTGAAAATTGGGCAAAAATTAGTGAAAGTCATTTGGGAATAAATGGATATATCTGTTTCCATGTGTTTTGGAACTTCTCGCATCGATTAGCTTATTGCCTCTAGGGTGTATATCGTTCCAACCTTTTGTTTCAAAGACAAAGGCTGAGAAAATATTATAGATATAGAACTAAAGCGAGAAGGATATTTTATAAACAAGTCAAATTTTGTGTATACCTCAGAATCTGGAGTATTAGAAGTTGGAAGTTCTTGTAAGTAATTTTTTAATAACTATACTGGCAGTATTGGCTTTTATGCTGATTCTAGATATATAAAATTCTTTCAGTTCATTGTTCCACACCCATAACCAAAAATCTGAGAAAATTATTCCGTATATGAAAGAGGCTGTGCCCTCCTCGCGCGGGGTTTGGGGGACGGCAGCCCCCCAACTGTACCTTCTAATCCCTGTACGTTTTAAGGTTCGAACTTGTTACTCAGCCTCTTTAACTCTTTAGAAAACGTAGTTTTTTTTCAAATATTTCATAAGAAACAACGGTACTTGTTTAGAATCTAGGTACACACGCGAGAAGTGGAGTGTCGTTAATTATAAATAAATAAAAAAAAATGGGACGAAAATCTAATAGTTTAGAAAAAAAAAGGGAATTTTTTATTATAATGTAGGGAAGGGGGTGGGGGTTAATCAGAGCATAAACTTTTTTTTTAGACTACTCATTCACAGATCCTGAAAGGTGATATGGACCTATTCTCTTTAAAAATATGTAGATCTAATGTGATGCTTATATTTTTGTTGAAGCTCATTAGGTGTAATATCATACTCCTTTTATTCAAAATAGTCTAAATATCATATAAAATTGCTTTTAGGGTTGAAACAGACACCAGAGATTAGGGACAATGGTTGTAGTTTATGCCCAGGGAGTATTTAAGGTTCCTATGTAAGGGATGTCTGTTTAACTTCAGAATAGTATCATTCTTTCTCCCTGAAAAAAACTGTCAATATAAAACGAAAAGAAATTAATCACAAAAACTTTCTGCACAAAATATGTTTTTCCAAAAAAAAATACAGAACTCCATTAAACCAAAAATGAAAAAAGAATAGAATATAATAATCCACCAAGCATACAACTACCATATATCAGTATCAATAAATAAATGGAACCCAAAACAAACAAAAATTAAAATAAGTCAAACTCATAACTAGCAGAAATTAACCTAAGTAGTGTTCTAAACTCTATGCTTCCTAAAATCTAGAATATAATTTGTACTTTACTGAAATTTTTTTTAATGTTTTCACTTTTATAATTTTAAGAAATAAAAAATAATTAAGATTTTAAAAAATAAATATCAGCATATGTATATTAAACTAACAATGCACATTTTTTCAGTAAATTGATTTATCTTCTGGTAAAAATTGCAAAATTCCACATTTTTGCATATATGAGCTTGAAACATTTACAGTAGGGTTCTTTGATACGCTGAATCTGATGGTGTGTTTTTTATTAAAATTATATGACTTCAAGAGGGTCGCTCCCCCTTTTCCCGATAATCAGACAAATTTTCTCTGAACCGTAGCTTTTAATGGGTAAGACTAAATTTAATGAAACTAATATATTTGGAATCAGCATAATAAGTCATTTGTTTCGATACATCTGTTGGTATCAAAATTCCGTTTTTTAGAGTTTTGTTTACTATTGAGCCAGGTCGCTGTAAGTAAGTTACAGTTCATTACCACGAACTGTTTGATTACTGATAAAAATCCAAACAGAACTAACAAAAGTATTGTATTCGTAAGACTTTACAGTTTCATGAAATGTAAGTAAACAAATAAAAAAGGTTTTTAACTAAAATAAGGAGCAAGTTTCAAATCCGTTTCTTGCTTTCAGTTGAAAAGCTCTTTTTTTATTTAATTTCTGATTGTTTTCGAAATCAAACCCAGGCCTAATCAAAATATAATTTAAGTTACGGGCCGCTCAATAGTACCGTTCTACGTTTAAATTTGCAATTTCAATTATGCCAAATTGATATTTAAACAAAAATGCCAAATTGATATGTACTCCCTTATGATTTCTGGGTATACTTCTGGTGTACGCTGTTGCTATGAAAGTAAAGAGTAACATTTAACCCCAAAATGAGCAGAATTTATTCCGTATAGGAAAGGACTATCCCTTCCTCATCCACTCCTTTGCCTCATGGTCGCAAAAGCTTCAGAGGGTGCTCATTAGATCGGAAATTGAGAGTTCAAGTACCTTTTTTTCATAAGTCGAAAGTGATTGTAGACCAATGAGCTGCGGCAGGGAGTGGGGGTATTTTCTGAGGGAAAGAACCTTCTACGGTTGATTTTACTGTAAGAGGAGATAATTTTATCATGCAAGAAGAGCATTTACCATCATTATTTGAAAAACGATCAGAAATTAAATTTAAAGATAGTTTTTTCAACTGAAAGCAAGGAGCGACGTTATAACTCAATACGAACATATATTATTTTTATATAGAGGGGGTTTTCCCAGGGGCTTCGTTTGATGGGGCCAGGTGGAGGCAGTTTTCCCCTCTCTCAGTAATGTGGAGAAGAAAATTATTATATAACCGATTTCCGTTGACGTTTCTCAGGATACTTGAATTATGCAGGCTTATCTTAGTTTTGACAAGATTTTTTGCAGAATCTACATTTCTGCTGGGGTGAGGGGCAGACTGAGGTTGAGGGAGGGCTTTGGTTCTGAAGAGGTAGTCCCCCTCCATGCCCCACATCAAATTATGCCCATGGGTTTTGAGCCCTACTCATGTTAATTTCTGCTTGTTTTGACTCTGACTCGGTTATTTATTTAATTTCTGTTCGTTTTGGGTTTCATTTATTTAATGAGGATTTGATAATATTTTGATTGATTCTATTTGATAGGTCATTTGATTCTATTTCGCTCATTCTTAGTTTAACGGAGTTCATTTCTAGTTTTTTGATTTTGAATTGAAGTTATCAAGTATTTTGCAATAGGTTGCATAGGTTGCATCAAGACGCTGGGTAATAGTAGACAGAGAAATGCCAAGACAGATAGTCCAAGTAATTGAGAGGCCTTCCTTTGAAAGATTATTTTGTGGAAAAAGTTTTTTTATTTAATGTCAATAAAGAACGAACACAAATTAATTTTAAAGACTTTTCCACAAAGTAAATTTATCAAAGAAAAGTAAAGAGCTCCATTGAGCCAAACATGGGTAGAAATAAATTCAAATAGTTTTTAAGTTTTGCTTCTAACTCTACTTTTACCTTGCTTGCTTAAACTTGGTTCACCCGGTTCAAGGAGTTTACCCCCCCCCCTCCTCCCAGTATTTACCGCCCTAAAAAATACCCCCTCAAGAAAATAGTTCTAACCCCTCCCTGGACAATTGACCCCTGGACTATACTTCTCCAGACAATAAAGCTCAGAAAAGTCGCCCCCTCCAGCCAAGACCTCCAGGGGGCCCGACGACGGTACCCAGTAGCGATTTTTATTTTGGTTTGGTTTTTTTATTTTCCCTAGCGGACAGCAATTTTGTTTCTTTGAAAATAAAAAACAAAAGTCATATAAAATTCCCAAATTTTGAAAGACTAAGAAAATAGCCCCCCCCCCCTCCAGAAAATACCGCCAGTGGGAAATAAGACTTTCCAAATTAGATATTTTTATTTTGGTTTTGTTTTTTTATTTTCCCTAGCGGAAAGCAATTTTGTTTCTTGTGTATTATAGGCCACTCACTCAAATTAACGCTTTGTAAAACTCGAAAACAAATTGGTTTCTTAGTTCATTTGCAAAAAAGGGGGGTGGGTAAAGTATTTGGACAGTTTGAAGTCAGAAAACAATCCTTGCTTCATAATATGCAGAATAATTATACCTAACGCATTTTTCAGGCACACCCGCTATACTTTATCCCTCCCCCGCTTAATGTGCAAATATATAGCCCAAATTTGTTTCTAAAGTAGCAAAGAAACTCAATAAGAAATCGGTTTGTTCTCGAGTTTCACACATCGTTAACGTCGTGTACTATAGGCCACTTACTCAAGTTTACGATTCACATTTTACTCAGTTTTACAAGTTTAAATGTTTTAGGGAGCGTAGACTTTATTTAGTGGCGTATATTACACAAATACCAAAATTTCGTCCCCCCCACGGAAAATAAAAAACAAAAGTCATATAAAATTCCCAAATTTTGAATTTTTTTTTCACCGAGGGGAGGGGGGTCTTTTTCCGCGGGTCACTTCCGGTGAGGGGGTGTTTTGTGTGGGGGTATTTTCTGGGGGATATTTTTCACCGGGGGATGGGTGTATTTTCCAAGGGGAGTAAATTTAGCGGACAGCTTCGAATGTCCAAAGGTGGGGATGTCCAAAGGTGTCCAAATGTCCAAAAGTGTCCAAGGGTGTCTAAAAATGTCCAAAGGTGTTAAAAAACAAGAATAATTAAAACAAAATTTGCATATTAATTTTACTTTTATTTGGTTAAACGGCTTTCTCGAAACTTGTTTAATTTTATTTACGAACGTTTTTATTAGCAATAAATATTCTTAAATTACAAATTAACTTACGTAACGAACTTCTATATTCATAGATTTTTAATGCGTATATTTGGGGGCTCGCCCCCTAGTCAATACCTTGCTCTTTAAGCTAAAGTTTGAATTTTGTTCCAATTCTTTAAAAATGACCGCTTAATCACAAAGGCCGTTAATTAAAATAAATATCTCTTATGAAAGTACTAAAAAATCTTTGGCTTAAAGAGCGAGGTATTAACTAGGGGATGAACCCAATCATATACATAATATTTTCTGTTCGTTTTAAGTTTTGATGTTGCTCCTTACTTTCAGTTGAAAAACTTTTTTTTTTTACATTTAATGTCTTATCTTTTTCTTTAATAATGATGGGAAATCCGGCCCCCTTCACAGCACTGTCCCGTCCCCCATGGAAAATTCCGTCATGGAAATATCCGCCCCAATCACCCCGACCCCCCCCCCCCCACCTACCAGAGAAAATCCCCCCTGAAAATTTCTGTATACTTCCCAATAATCAACACTATATGTTAACATTGGGTAAAGTTCATAACTTTCCGCCCTCCCCCCGGGGACTTCGGGGGATTAACTCATCCAGAAAGACATAGTTATCATATTTTTGACATTGCTGAACAAAATGGCTATCTCAAAATTTTGATCCGGCGACTTTGGGAAAAAATGAGCGTGGGAGGGGGCCTAGTTGCCCTCCATTTTTTTGGTCACTTAAAAAGGGAACTAGGACTTTTAATTTCCGTTCTAATGAAAACTCCCACGATGTTCTATTGTAGTTTTCAGTTCGGATAACATCTCCCAAGGAATTGACTTTTCCTTTCGATTGATATTCCTGAAGCAAACTTATGGTTTGCTTCAGGGTGTCAACTTTCATTTGGGTTGTTACAGGTTTGAAATCTCTAGGGAGAATTCTAGAAAACCGGAACATATTATTTGCTCTTGTCCTTGGGTTGAAATAAAGCCTTATCAAGTTTGTTCTACAATAGGACTCAAAGAAGCAACTATTTGATCAGATTGTTTAATATTGTATTTTTTCCGGATTCTGGAATATTGCATTGCTAGAAGTTTTCGTAAGTGTCTTTTAGTCACATAAAATAACTTATTATGAGAAGATTTCAAGTGTTTTCACTTAAAGTGAGTAGGAAGGCGTAGCTCCAAAAGTGATTTATGTTATGTTATGTTATGATTTGTTATGGTTCAAAAACGTCGTGGCCATCCCAAATTAGCTAATTACGCAAATTATAACGGCAAAATCTTTCAATTTGCTTGCGTTGAAGTTTTCCTTTCAATTCAGATGTTAAAGAAAAACTTTTGGTTACCATTTGACTTTGCTCCAGGGGTTGTAGCCATGTTTGTTTGTTTAGGTAAAAATCGACAGAAGTAAAAATTCATAGATCATGAGATCAGAGACTGTAAACCAAATACTATTAAGATTTTCAGGAATAACTATCAGCATATGTATATTAAACTGACAAACCACATTCACTTGTATTTTCTTTCTAACAGTTCGTGGTAACGAACTGTAAGTAAGGAGCGACCTGGCTCAATAGTAACCAAAACTCCAAAAAACAGAATTTTGATGCCCATAGATATGTCAAATAAATCGAATCTTTATAGTGATTTAAAATATATAACTTTCATCGAGTTTAGTCTTACCCATTAAAAGCTATGTGCCTGAGAAAATTTGACTTATTTAAGAAAAAAGAGGGAAACATCCTTAAAAGTAATAGAACTTTAATGAAAATCGCACCATAGGATTTTGCGTATCAGAGAACCCTACTGTAGAAGTTTCAAGCTCTTATCTTCAAAAATGTGCAATTTTATTTTTTTTGTAATAATAAAGATCACGGTTGGGTTTTCATTTTATTTTTATTTTTTTATTTCCCCATGGGTGTTCGTATAGATCAATTAATCATAGAATATCGTAAATGGGCTCATTTTAATGGAAATTAAAAGTTCTAGTGCCCTTTTGA